>NW_022589707.1:20800556-20910215 GCF_004348235.1 Phoca vitulina
AAAGAAAGAAAGAAAGAAAGAAAGAAAGAAAGAAAGAAAGAAAGAAAGAAAGAAAGAAAGAAAGAAAAAAGGAAGGAAGGAAGGAAGGGAGAGAGAGAGAAAGAGAAAGAGAGAGAGGGAGGGAGGAAGGGAGGAAGAGAAAGAGAGAAGGAGGGAGGTAGGGAAGAAGGAAGGAAGGAAAGAAGGAAGGAAGGAAGGAAGGAAAATAGACGTGTGAGGTGATGGATATGTTGATTGGCTGGATTAGGGTAATCTCTTCACTTTAAATATCTTAGAACTGTATTTGTCAATTATATCTCATTAGGGTTGAAAACCATTGTGGGATATTTTATGTGTACATCAAGGTGATTTGATGTGCATGTTAACAGTGAAAGGAATTTCTCCGTCTAGTTTATTGGCACCTAGATGTTTATCTAGTTTAGGCACTTCACATATTTTTTTATTATGTTCAATTAGCCAACATATAGTACATCATTAGTTTTTGATGTAGTGTTCACGTCACATATTTATCTTTTGCATGTCTGTGTGTGTGTGTGACCACATTTGAGTTCTACCCTCTTAACACATTTCCATTGTGCAGTGCTGTCCACCGTAGTTGCCAAATTTTGCACTGAATCTTCAGTCCTTATTCATCTTATAGCTGAAAGTTTGTACCCTTTACATGGTCTTTTTAACTGTGGCAGTTTCCTATGCCTCTGTGAATAGGAGAAGTTGAACTTTTAAAAGAAATCATAACTATCCTATTTACTAATCCAATTAGAACATATTTCATTGAAAATTTTGGAAGCCTCATTATCAATGTTATTATATCAGAACAAAAGATGAAATTTCTGATATATAATGGGGATCCAGTATCCTCCACCAACAGTATAGACTAGAGTGAAGGCTAATGCTTGCATATGGATAAGCAGGTAAAACCTAATTCATCTAAAATTACACCAGGTGTATTTTCTGATAAAAGAAGGGACAAATGATATATGTTGGCTAATTGAACATAATAATAATAAAAAAAGAAGGAAGTGGGTGGCAACACTTGGTGAGGCAAATTCACTTCTGAATAAAGAATTTTTTTAACATTTATTTTAAAAGAGAGAAAGGAATCACAGCAGCAACCTGTGACTATGACCTCACTACAGATTTCAATTTTTTTTGCAGTCAAAGCCCTAGCTCTGTTGGTATCTATACTTAGCTGTGTTTCCACAAAACATTTTGTTGTTAAAGAAATGATTGGCTGTTGATAATAGCTTTTGTCCCATATATCTTTCACTTTTGAATCACCAAAATGTAGTTCTTCACATTTGAAGTTATTGATATATCATCTAGCAAATAACATAAGGTCAGCCATGTTGGAAGCATCTGTACTTTCCTCTAAGTGTACGGTAAGCCTCCCACACTATATAATTTATTCTAATACTATATTTCGTTTTTTAAAATTCTCAAGAGTGTTTTTCTATGCATCTTCCAATAGTATTTCCTAACAAAAGAATACATTTATTTTACTTTAGCCCCAAATTATTTTTATGTACTTGATTATGGAGTATTTTATACATATACATATTTATGAAATGTAACAAAAATTTAAAGATAACAAAATGCATAAAATGGTATATTTCACACCCCAGCTTAATTAATTTTGAGAAATCTCCATGAGCCCTTCTCTGATTCCATCTCCTTCCTCACAGTCACACATCCTTCCCCTTGATGAGACAGACACAGTCCAAAATGTTGTATTAATCATTCTCTTGTTTTCTTTTCAGTGTTTCCACTTGTATTAGTTACTTGTTCATCATAGGAAAGACCCCAAATAGCAATAGTTTTAACAAGATAGAAATAAGCTGGTATGGTGGCTCCACAATCACGATGACCCTGATTCTTTCTATCTCAGCTCTGCCATCCTCAGCACTTCACTGCTACCTCATGGGGCAAGATTGCTGCCTCATTTCCCTCTATCCATTCTCTACTCCAGCTAGCAGGACAAGGAGAGAGCAGAAGGCATATATACTTAGAAATTACTCTGTTACTTTCCTGGCTTTAGCATTATTCATATTTTCTATTTCTTCTTGAGTTGTATTTTTGGGGAACTTATGCATTCCTTCTCAAATTTACTAGCATGTGGTTGTTGATAATATCCACCAATTTCATTTGTAAAGTATTTTTAGTTATAGCTTTTATCATGGCTAATATTTCTACTTATGCTTTTAAATTTTTTTTGAAGAGTCTTTCAAAAATTTGTCTATTTTATTAGTCTTACAATTCTTGTCAAAAAGCTGACTTTTGGCTCTTTGATCATATTTTATATGTATTCTAATTTATTCATTTCCTCTCTTTATTATATTGTTCTGTCTACTTTATTTTTGCATTCATTCTGCTGCTCTTTTACTTTTTAAATTAGACATTTACATTATGAAATTTGAGCTTTTCTTTTCTTCCAAAGTAAGAATTTAAGGAGATGAATTTTCTTCCATTAATTTAGCTATACCACATATTTTTCAGTTCTTTGTGTCTTCTGGATTTCTATTATGAATTGCTTAGAAGTGTATTTTAAAATTTGAAATAAATGAGGCTTTTGTAACTACTTTTTGTTTTTGTTTTTTTTTTATTTCTAACTTAATTTAACTGTGCTCAGAAATTGGTTTGTATGACATCAGTTCTTCTAAACTTGTTGAGGCAGATTTGTGGGCTAGCACATGGTCAATTGAGATAAATATTTCGTTGTGCTTAAAAAGAATTATATATTCTCAACTTACCGGTACAATATTTTCCAAATGTCTGTTAGATCAAGTTTGCTAGTTGTTTTTCAAATCGTCTGTGACCTAATTTTTTGTCTACTTAACCCAGCAATTAATGAAACTGTTTTGTTGAAATCTCCGTCTAGGATATGGGTATGTCTATTTCTCCTGCTAATTCTGTCAATTTTGGTTTCTGTATATTTTTAGATTATTTAGATTATGTTATTGTATCCCTACCAGTTTAGAATGTTTATATCTTCCTGGTTAATTAATGCTTTTACCATTTTGCAGTGACCCTCTCAATGTATAGTAATGTTTCGAGGGTCTTAGAGTTGATTTGTCTGATGCTAATGTAGCAATGCCAGCTTTCTTTTTTTTTTTACATTTATTTTATTGTATTTTAATTCCAGCATAGTTAACATACAGTGTTATATTAGTTTCAGGTGTACAATATAGTGATTCAACAATTCTATGCATTAGTCAGTGCTCATCATGATGGGTGTACTCTTAAATCCCTTCACCTATTTCCCCCATCCCCCACCCACCTCCCCTATGGTAACCATTTATTTGTTCTCTATAGTTACGACTCTGTTTTTTGGTTTGTCTCTTTTTTCTTTGTTTATTTGTTTTATTTCTTACATTCCACATATGAGTGAAATGTATAATGTTTGTCTTTCTCTGACTGACTTATTTCACTTAGCATTTATACCCTTTAGATCCATCCATGTTCTTGCAAATGGCAACATTTCATTCTTTTTTTGGCTGAGTGATATTCCATTGTGTGTGTGTGTGTATATATAAATATATACATTTTACATTATATAAATATATACATTTCCAAATTATGGAAGCAGCCCAAGTATCCATTCATCTACCGATGGACATTGGGCTGCTTCCATAATTTGACTATTATAAATAATGCTTCAATAAACATTGCAGTTTATACCTTTTTGAATTACTGTCTTCATATTTTTTTGGATAACTACCCAGTAGTGGAATTATTGGATCATATGGTAATTCTATTTTTAATTTTTTGGAACCTCTATAGTATGGACATTTTAACAGTATTTGTTCTTCCATCCATGAGCACAGAATATCTTTCCATTTGTTTCTATCATCTTCAGTTTCTTTCATCAAGGTTTTATAGTTTTCAGAGTCCCAGTCTTTCACCTCCTTGCTTAAGCTTATTCCTAGGTATTTTATTATTTTGATGCAATTGTAAATTGGATTTTCTTAATTTCCCTTTCTGCTGTTTCATTATTAGTGCATAGAAATGCAAAATATTTCTGTATATTGATTTTTGTATCCTACAACCTGACTTAATTCATGTACCAGTTCTAATAGATTTTTGGTGGAGTCTTTCGGGTTTTCTATATATAGTATCATGTCATTTGCAAATAGAGAAAGTTTTACTTTTTCCTAACCATTTGGATGGCTTTTATTTCTTTTTTGTTGTCAGATTGCTGTGTCTAGGACTTCTAGTACTATGTTGAATAAAACGTGGTGAAAGTGGACATCCTTGTCTTCTTCCTGATCTTAGGGGATAAGTTCTCAGTTTTTCACCACTGAGTATGATGTTAGCTGTGGGTTTTTCATATATGGCCTTTATTATGTTGAGGTATATTCCCTTTCTAAACCTATTTTATCGAGAGTGTTTGTCATGAATGGATGCTATACTTTGTCAAATGCTTTTTTTCTTTTGTATCTGTTGAAATGATCATATGGTTTTTATCCTTTCTCTTATTGATGTCATGTATCATGCTGATTGATTTGCAAATATTGAACCACACTTGCATCCCAGGAATGAATCCCACTTGATCACGATGAATATTTTTTAATGTATTGTTGAATTCAGTTTGCTAGTATTTTGTTGAGGATTTTTGCATCTATATTTGTCATACATATTGGCCTCTAATTCTCTTTTTTTTATAGTGTCTTAGTCTGGTTTTGGTATCAGACTATGCTGGCCTCATAGAATGAATCTGGAAGCTTTCCTTCCTCTTCTATTTTTTGGAATAGTTTGAGAAGGATAAGTATTAACTCTTCTTTAAATGTTTAGTAGAATTTACCTATGAAGCCATCGGATCCTGGACTTTGTTTTTTGGGAGTATTTTGATTACTGATTCAATTGCATCACTGGTAATTGGTCTGTTCAAATTTTCTGTTTCTTCTTGATTCAGTTTTGGGAGCTTATATGTTTCTAGGAACGTATCCATTTCTTCTGGATTGTCCAATTTTTTGGCATATAATTTTTCATAATATTTTTTTATAATCCTTTGTATTTCTGTGGGGTCAGTTGTTATTTCTCCTCTTTCATTTCATTTCTCCTCATTCATTTCTCCTCTTTCATTTATTTGCATCCTCTCCTTTGCTGTTGTTGTTGTTGATGATAATGAGTCTGACTAAAGCTTTATCGATTTTGTTAGTCTTTTCAAAGAACGAGCTCCTGGTTTCATTGATCTGTTCTGTTTTTTCGTTTTTGTTTTTTGTTTTGTTTTTTAGTTTCTACTTTGTTTATTTCTGCTCTAATCTTAATTATTTCCTTTCTTCTACTGGTTTTGGGTTTTGTTTGTTGTTCTTTTTTAGCTCCTTTGGGTGTAAGATTAGGTTGCTTATTTGAGAATTTTCTTGCTTCTTGAGGTAGGCCCATATTGCTATATACTTCCCTCTTTGAACACCTTTTGCTGCATCCCAAAGATTTTGGACCATTGTGTTTTCATTGTAATTTGTCTCCATGTATTTTTAAATGTTCTCTTTCATTTCTTGGTTGACCCTTTCAGTGTTACATAGCATGTTATTTAACCTCCATGTATTTGTACTCTTTCCATATGTGTGTGAGGGGATGCGGGGGTTGATTTCTAGTTTCATAGTGTTGTGGTTGGAAAACATGCATGGTATGATTTCAATCTTCTTTAAGTTGTTGAGACTTGTTTTGTGGTCTAATATGTGATCTATTCTGGAGAATGTTCCATGTGCACTTGAAAAGAATGTGCATTTGCTATTTTAGAATGGAATGTTCTGAATATATCTGTTAGGTCCATCTGGTCCAATATGTAATTCAAAGCCACTGTTTCCTTGTTGATTTTCTATTTGGATGATCTATCCATTGATGTAAGTGGGGTGTTAAAGTCCCCTACTATTATTGTATTACTATTACTTCCTTTATGTTTGCAGTTATTTTCTTTTTGTTCTTTATTTTTTTTTAAGATTTTATTTATTTATTTGTCAGAGAGAGAGAGAGAGCACAGGCAGGGGGAGTGGCAGACAGAGGGAGAGGGAGAAGCAGGCTCCCCGCTGAGCAAGGAGCCCGATACAGGACTCAATCCCAGGACCCTGGGATCATGACCTGAGCCAAAGGCAGATGCTTAACCAACTGAGCCACCCAGGCGTCCTGTTTTTGTTCTTTATTTAATTCATCCTATGCACGCGCATGCGTGTACGCACATACACACACACACTGATATTCTATGCTCTGTCTATTATTTTAGATTTCCTGAACATTTTATCATGTGTATTAATCAATTAGGTCTGCCATAACAAAACACCACAGACTTGGTTTATAAACAACAAGAATTTATTTTCTTACATTTCTGTAAACTAAAAGTCTAAGATCAAGGAGCCATCAGGGTTAGTTTCTGGTGAGGCCTTCTTCCTGGCTTGTAGACAGCTTGCTTGCTCATTATCTTCACATAGCATTTTCTCTCTGCAGAAGCAGAGAGAAAAAGAGAGATCTCTGGTCTCTCTTCCTCTTCTAAGGGCACCAGCTTTATCAGATTAGGGCCCCATCTTTGTGACCTCATTTAACATTAATTACCCCCTTAAGGTCCCTATCTCCAAATACAGGCACATTGTGTGTTAGGGCTTCAACATATGAATGTGAGGTGGACACAGTTCACATGATAACATCATATATGCTTGATTTATAAAAATGTAAAAATAATCCATTATTTTCTTCCTCCTGAACAGGACAAAGACCTTAGGACATTTCAACTACACCATCCCTTCCTATTTACGTGTGACTGTTTTCTAATTTTTTAGTTCTAGTCTATCATTCTCCTATAAACTATATTTTATTTTTTAAATCAATGCTTTATAGGACTATGTACCTATTTACTAGTATCTTTGCTCACCATTGTTTCTTGCTTCCTAGACATTCTATCTGGGGTGATGCTCCTTCTGCTTGAATATATCTTTTGAATGTACTTCAGAGAGTACCTTTTGGTTGTAAACTCTCAGTTTTGTTTTATGTACAGATCTTTACAATTTCTCGAATATGTTTTTGTAGTTATAGATTTCTAGATTGACCATTATTTTTTCTTTGCACATTGAGATGTAATTATACTGTTTTTTTTTACTTTTTTGCTGTTGAGATCTTTAAGCTAGTTGTCATTCACATTACCATTCCTTTAATAAACAGTCCTTTCTCTTTGGTTACTTTAAAGATACATGTGTGTCTATGTGCATGTATGTATGTTGAATCTTTCCCAATAATCCTTGAGAATTCTCAGCCATTATTTTCTCTGGTCTCCGGTTAAACACGTTAAACTTTCTCATTCTGTCTTCCAGGCTTTTTAATATCTCTTTATTTTCCTTCTGTATCTTGCTTTATCTTCCTTCTGTATCTTGCTGTACTACATTATGAATATCTTCAGATCTATCTCCTAGTTCATTAATTCTCCTTTTGGCTATGTCTGTTTTGTTGTTTAACCCATTTACTGAGTTTCTAAATTCAGTTATTTAGGTTTTAATTTCTATAAGTTCTATTTATCTCTCTTTAAGATTTCCTTGGTGATTTTTATAGTCTCTTTCTCTTTACTTATATTTTCCATCTCTTCTGTTAATTTTGTTAATCATAAATTAATTTACTTATATGTCTAATAACTCTAGTGGCTGAAGTCCTGTAGATCTCTTTTTGGCCTGTTTTGTTTTCTGCTGGTTCTCATTTTTGTTGCCTTATTTGTGTGTATGTGTTGGGGGGGTGTTTTGTGCTTTTTTTTGTCTTTTTCAATTTTTTATTTAAATTCCAGTTAACATACAGTGTAATATTAGTTTCAGGTGTAGAATTTAGTGATTCACCACTTACATACAACACCCAGTGCTCATCACAAGTGCTCTCCTTAATCCCCACCACCTATTTAACCCATCCCCCCACCCACCTTCCCTCCGGTAACCCTCAATTTGTCTTCTATAGTTAAGAGTCTGTTTTCTGGTTTGCCTCTCTTTTTTTCCCCTCTATGTTCATCTGTTTTATTTCTTAAGTTCCACATATGAGTGAAATCGTATGGTGTTTGTCTTTGACTGACTTATATTGCTTAGCATAATACTCTCTAGCTCAATCTATGTTATTGCAAATGGCAAGATTTCATTCTTTTTTATGGCTGAGTAATATTCCTGTGTGTGTGTGTGTGTGTGTGTGTGTGTGTGTGTGTGTATCACATCTTCTTTATCCATTCATCAGTTGATGGACATTGGGCATTGGGCTCTTTTCAAAATAGTTTGGCTATTATTGATAATTCTGCTATAAACATTGGGATGCATGTATCCCTTTGAATCAGTATTTTTATATCCCTTGGATAAATACCTAGTAGTTCAACTGCTGGATCATAGGGTAGTTCTATTTTTAACTTTTTGAGGAAGCTCCATACTGTTTTCCAGAGTGGCCGCACCAGTTTGCACTCCCATGAACAGTGTAAGAAGGTCCCCCTCTCTCTTCATCCTTGCCAACATCTGTTGTTTCCTGTGCTGTTAATTTTAGCCATTCTGACAAGTGTGATATCTCAGTGTGGTTTTGATTTGTATTTCCCTGATGATGAGTGATGTTGATCATCTTTTCATGTGTCTGTTAGCCATCGGTATGTCTTCTTTGGAAAATGTCTATTCATGTCTTCTGCCCATTTTTAAACTGAATTATTTGTTTTTTGGGTGTTGAGTTTTATAAGTATTGAAATGCTAGTTTTCCTTGAAACTTCTCTGGGAACTCCTTAAGTCCTGAGTTGCAGCTGCATGGAAGAGTTTTTGTATTATTGTTTTTATTTTAACAAACAGGTGACACCAATTTAGGCTAAAAGTGCTCATGATTAGGAGGTTCCAGGCTACATTATGTTTTCCCTTAAGTCAGCATGATATTTCCTTGCTGTCTACTTTTGCAAAGGATCCCAGCTTTATGAGTGTTTTCCTATATAATTTCCCATAGAGGATGGGCCTTAGGCATTATCTGCCATACCCAGCTCTTTCTGCAAAAGAAAAAAATGAAATCCTCAGATCAAAAAGCTGCCTATCACTCACTTAAGATTCCCACTTCCACTTTTTTGAGGGTCAAGGCAAATTCTTTACTTTTGTATTGTTTTGTGATACAGTTTTAAGGTTCTTTTTAAATATTTTAAATAGCATTTTATTTAACAGGAAATCTGATTTGTCATGTGGCTGAAAAGAAAAATCAACTATATTATTTATATATTATGTCAGTCATATTTACTGCTATAGAAAGAAAAAGCTTTTTTCCAATACATACATATTTTTATTTTTGGCTATTCACAAATAAATTACAAAGGAAACTTCTAAATATTTAACATTTAGGATAATAACATTTTATAAAATAAATCTTGGATTTAATTATGATTTTCAATATTGCTGAAAAAATAGAATTTTTTTATAAAGAGTACTCAGGCCTTAAGTGCTGATTTTTTTTTTTTTTTAAGATTTTATTTATTTATTTGAGAGAGAATGAGAGAGAGCACATGAGAGGGGGGAGGATCAGAGGGAGAAGCAGACTTCCCGCCGAGCAGGGAGCCTGATGTGGGACTCGATCCCGGGACTCCAGGATCATGACCTGAGCCGAAGGCAGTCGCTTAACCAACTGAGCCACCCAGGCGCCCTTAAGTGCTGAATTTTAAATATATTTCTATTCATCATACTATTACTACATAAACAAATATTCTAATTCACAATATGCAACATAATTCATTATTAACTACAGTGGCTATAAATCATATTTCCAGGAGTCTTATTGATAACTTCAATTTTGTTACCAACTGCTCTGAGTTGTTCAGATTATAACAGATCAGATCCTTACCAGATCTTCATGAAGAGTTTGTATCAGGAGTAGGAGAAGGATCTCCTCTCATATTTTCTTGCTGTTCACTTATATATTATCTTTATTGTGGGCTTTCTTTACATAAATAATTTCCTATAGAAATTATTTAAAGCCACATGTATGTCATGAAAGGGCTGTTTTAATTAAAACTAGAAAGCATAATCTGTTATCCACTTAACCAAGCACATGTAAACTCAATATGCTGAGAGCAAACAAAGGAGACAGGGCCCCACTGTCATTCCCTCCTCGCACTATGGAGATTTTACTCTCCCCCACCATCTTTCACCTAGATCATCCACCAATGTATGGACCATGAAGGGATCAAAGTCAATCTGTGCAATAATTATTAGTTAAGATTCATTTATTTATCTTTTAATGTAAAAAGAGAAATATTGCATCTTCCAATAAAATGCCAGATTGAATAAGCCCATTTACCATCACTCTGTCCTAAATCTCCACTAAAACAAGAACAAATAGACCTTTTAAGTCATAAGACAAAATTATATAAATGTCAGAAGAGATGACAGCAAAATCATTTTGGAAGCTGGAAAGTAAAAGGATGGGTAGGAAATGACTCAGTTATCTCATAAAAGTGGAATCCTAAATCAACAGTGAGGAAAGACAATAAACAATGCAGGTTACATAGCAGCAGCCTTCAGAGTTTTTTAAAATGTTGAAAATCAGGGGGTAAGTAAGAAATTGCTTATGAAAAGAGTTGAAATCCCAAATTTTTCCTCAACTCTACATAGAGGCAGCTGCTTCTTCTCCATCAAACAGAAGTATTGTCTTTAGACTGGTAAAGCAGAGGGTTAGGAGAACCAGACACAATTCAGGTCACAGAAAGGTTTCACAATGAAAATAGGGGCGTTTGTGAGGCAGTTTATCTCTGAATGGTGAGAACCTTCCCTTTTACTCAACGGGTCCCAGGAGCCAGGCCTCTACCCTCCAGGTGTCAGCAGGCAGGAGACCAGGAGGGCCTTCCCTGGAGAATGTAATCAACACAAAGAAAAGGTGAAAATGTATACTATTGGGTTTTCTCAGAAAAAGAAGAGGCCCACTCAGATGATACTGCAGTGAAGCCCACAGTCAACAACAGCTCCCAAAGCACATGTACAGAGCTTCCAAACAGCTTTTCATTGTCTTAAATATGAACAAACACGAGAAAGTTCTAGATATCTGAAGATAACCTCGGGCATGAAAGAGAGTTCCAAAGAAACAAAAAGGGAGCAGAAAGTTGCAGGAAACAGAGACTATGCAAAAAGAAGAAAACACAAGAAAATAAACTATCATTAATATAGTCAGAGAGGCAAACAAAGGAATTGCATTCATGGAATATGAATGGTATCCTTTTTTTCCACAACATAGATATGTTTATTGTTTTATTTTTGCTTCTTATTTACAAATGTAGCATACGATAGATGCTGTCTTGCACTTCCTTTAAGTTTTATTTTTTAGTAAATTTATACCCACTTTACCTATTTATCTGACTCCCTAACCCCCTACCTCTGGCAACTACCAATCTGTTCTCTGCATCTATGAGCTTGTTCTTTTTTTTTTTTTTGTAATTGTGGGTTTTTTTTTTTAAAGATTCCACTTGTAAAAGAGATCATATAATATTTGTCTTTCTCTGACTTATTTCACTTAGCACAATGCCCTTGAGTTCTATCTGTTTTGTCACAAATGGCAAGATTTTATTCATTTTTTATGGGTGAGTAATATTCCACTGTGTCCATATACCACAATTTCTTTATCCATTTATCCATCAACGGATACTAAGGTTGTTTCAATATCATTGCTATTGTAAATAATGTTGCAGTGAACATAAGCATGCATATTTCTTTTTGAGTTAGTGATTTCATTTTCTTTTGATAAATACCCCAATATAGAATTGCTACTTTACATTGCAGTTCTATTTTAATTTTTTGAGGAACTTCCAAACTGTTTTCCACTGTGGCTACACCAATTTACATTCCCACCAACAGTGCACAAGGGTTCCCTTTTTTCCACATCCTCACCAACACTTATTATCTCTTGTCCTTTTGATAATAGTTATACTAAGAGGTATGAGGTGATAGCTCATTGTGGTTTTAATTTGTATTTCCCTCATGATTAATGATGTTGAGCATCTTTTCATGTGCCTGTTGGCCATTTATATGTCTTCTTTGGGAAAAAGTCTGTTCAGACCTTCTGCCCATTTTTAAATTAAATTGTTTGGGTTTTTTGCTATGGAGCTGTTTGAGTTCTTTATATATTTTTGGATATTAGCCCTTTATCAGAAATATGGTTTGAAAATATTTTCTCTCATTTAGTAGGTTGTCTTTTCATTTTGTTGATGGTTTCCTTTGCTGTGCAGAAGCTTTATAGTATGATGTGGCCCCACTTGTTTATTTTTGCTTTTGTTGCTTTTGCTTTTGGTGTCAGATTCAAAAAATCATCAGCAAGACCTATGTCAAAGGGCTAACCATCTATGTTTTCTTCTAGGAGTTTTATGGTTTCATGTTATATGTTCAAGTCTTTAACCCATTTTGAGTTAATTTTTGTGTATGCTGTAAGATTGTGGTAAAACTTCATTGTTTTGCATGTGGGTGGCCAGTTTTTCCAATACCATTTATTGAAGAAGCTGTCCTTTTTCCATTGTATACTCTTGGTTCCTTCGCCATAAATTAATTGACTATATCTATGGGGGTTTGTTTTGGGGCTCTCTATTCTGTCCCATTGATCTATGTGTCTATTTTTATGCAAATGGTATACTATTTTAATTCCGGTAGATTTTTAATACAGTTTTAAATCAGGCAGCATGATGCCTCAACCTTTGTTCTTCTTTCTCAAGATTGCTTTGGCTATTCAGAGTTGTTTTTGTGTGTGGTTCCATACAAATTTTAGGATTGTTTGCTCTATTTTTGTGAAAAATGCCATTGAAATTTTGATATTGAATTTGCATCATATCTGTAGATTGCTTTGGGTAGTTTGGGTACTATAGATTGCTTTTGAGTAATATCAATTTTAACAGTATTGATTCTTCTAATTCACAAGCATGGAATATCTTTCCATCTATTTGTATCTTCTTCAATTTCTTTCATTAATGTCTTACAGTTTTCAATATATAGGTCTTTCACATCCTTGGTTAAATTTATTTCTAGATTTTTTTTTTGGTGCAATTGTAAATGAGGTAGTTTTCTTTGTTTCTCTTTTCTGACAGTTCATTTTAGTGTACAGAAATGCAACAGATTTTTGCATATGGATTTTGTATCCTGCAACATGACTGAATTTTTTTTATTAGTTCTAACAATTTTCTGATGAAGTCTTTAGGGTTTTCTATATATAATACCATTTCATCTACAAATAGTGACAGTTTTACTTCTTCTTTTCCAATTTGGATGCCTTTTTTTTTTTTCTTGCCTAATTGTTCTAGCTAGGACTTCCAATACTGTGTTCAATAGAAGCGGTGAGAGTGGGCATTCTTGTTTTATTCCTGATCTTGGGAGAAAGACTTTAAGCTTTTCATGATTGAGTATGATGTTAGCCATGGGCTTGTCATATATGGCCTTTTTTATGTTGAGGTATATTTCCTCTGTACCCACTTTATCATAAATGGATGTTGAATTTTGTTAAGCACTTTTTCTACATTTATTCCTATGATCATATTATTTTTTCCTTCATTTTGTTAATGAGGTATATCACATCAACAATCTGCAGATGTTGAATCATCCTTGAAACTCTGGAATAAATTTCACTTAATAATGATGTATGATCTTTTTAATGGGGTATTCTCGAATTTGGTTTGCTACAATTTTGTTGAGGAGTTTTGCATCTATGTTCATCAGGGATGGTGATGTGTAATTATTTTTTTGTAATGTCCTTGAATGGTCTTGATATTAGGGTAACGCTGGCCTCATAAAATGAGTTTGGAGGAGTCTCTCCTCTTCTATTTTTTGGAAGTTTGAGTAAGATTGGTATTAATTATTCTTTGAATATTTGCTAGAATTCACCAATGAAGCCATCTAGACCTGGATTTTTTTTTGTTGAGAGATTTTGGATTACTGATTCAGTCTCTTTACTAGTAATGTGTTCACATTTTCTATTTCATCATGATTCAGAATTGGTACAATGTATGTCTCTAGGAATTTATTCTTGAATGGCTTTCTTTAAAGGAGGAACAAGAAGACAAAAACTACAATATGAATGTAAATAAAATACAAAATAAATATGTAAAATGTAATAAAAAGATATAAGAATATATCATAAATGGGAAATTTAGAAAAAATGGGAAGAAACAAGATAAGAGAATAATAGGAAATTCCAGAAAAAGAATGGAAAAAACTGAGGAGACTACATCAAAAATTGAAGAAAATATCCATAGTGGAAGAATATAATCCCACTGGGTGCCAGCCAAGAGATGAAACACACATTGAGAAGGTTATTGATAGTTCAGAATATTATGAGAAAAGAGAAAATCCTAAAAGTTTTCAGAAAATGGGAAAAACTGATTCATTAAAAAGGATAAAAAATAAGAATAGCTGAAGACTTCTCTACAGCAACACTGGAAACTCAAACAATCGGAAAGAAAATGCCTTCAACATTCTGCATAACATTTATTTTCAATCTTGAAATCAATATCCAGTCAAACTATCAGTGAAGTGAGAAGATAGACTAAAGTCAAGGTAGATCTTTGTGGGTCTAGAGAGAAAAATGACTAGAGTTAAGACAAGTTAGGAAGGCCTTGGAAGAGGTGCTTTAAGATTGTGAAGTTGGTAGAATATTTGATGTAGATTAAGTATCTTATCATTTGATTGTTCTGAGAGAAGATTTAAACAACCACAGAATAGTTTGGAGCCATTTAGTGGTTATTTAGAAAATTAAGCAAAACTTGGGAAACTAAGTAAGCAAGGAGGGGTAGAGAAGGAGTACAAAACAGGAAAAGTAATATAGATCATATTCCTCAGATGTTCATGGATCTCAACTCTAGACAACATTCTGAATGTTGAACTCTTCTCTAAGTAAAATTATCATGTAGCCATAATGGGAGGATGATCAGGACATGGAAAGTCCTGAGTGTGTTCAGTGGTCAAGTCTATGAAAGAAAGCTTAATTCTCATCATCTAACATAGTAGAAATTTAATTATAATGCCTACAACTGAGAAATCAATATATGATATCATATATTGATCTTATGCAAATAAATATCCAAAAAGAGCTAGAAGATTTTAAACTGGCTGCCTTAGGCAAGCAGAAAATGATTAGCCAGAACTAATATTTTGTACAATTAGCCTTGCATCATTATTTAAATATAAATAGAAACCCTAACATTTTCATACCACTCTCACCACAGTGAATTATTTTGTACATAATTGGAGACCACTGGTTTAGCTCATGCTGGTTCATGTATGCATTTTTAGTAACCAAGATTGCAAATGTTCAATATGCCCCTGGAATCTGCAGTCATTGCCACCAGGTGGCGATAGTGAGTTATATCTGGACCTGCAAGATTTCTGTTCTGAAATCCCTTGAGCACCACCAGTGTGATGATGTCATGGGATTCTGCATTTGATCATGTCCTAGACAAAATTCATCAGTCGCTTGGAAGAATTTGTGGAAGGCATATCCACAAGGTCTTAGATGTCATGTATTTGTGTGAAATAACAAGCATAGAATTGGGATTGAATAAAAACAATAGGTTATAATTGCTGTGTTAAAAGCAATATGAAATGTAATCAAGTGTAAAGTCTTAGATGTAGGCTTAAAAACACATAACTAAAAAGTGTTCTGGAAGGTAAAATGGTACAAAGGTAACCACTGACTGGAAACTCAGATACATGGATTCTGGTTTCAGCTCTACAGTGACCAGCTAGGTCACATTTGAGACTCATTTTGGTCTCCTGAAAAATGAGGTCTTTGTTCCACATTAATTTCTAAATACTTGCCTGCACTAAGAGTCCACAATTCTTTTATATATTGGAAAAACTTTTTTATGATTGTGGAAGTTACAAAAAGTATCAAGAAGACAAAAGATAGCCCCAATCCCATTGTTAATATTGTTAATATTTTGACATATTTCATTTTAGTCTATTCCTGGGCACTATATGTATGTGGATATATTTTTATTATAAAAATTTCATCATTCTGTGTATTTAATTTCACATAAGTCCCCCATCGTGAAACATTATAAAACAAGCACTTTCCCATTCAGTGTGTCCATGGCAGTGTCCTTCAGTCACCTCAGCATGGGACGTTCCCTCTGGCCGTGTCATCCCCGACTGTCTCCAGCTTCACCCCTCAGATGCTCTGCTTTTCCTCCCTTCTTTGCATAGGAATCTTTTTTTCTCTCCTAAACTCTTAGGAGAAAGTGCACCACACACACACACCAAATTCCTCCTCCACCCATGAGAAATGTAGTGCTTACTTTGTTGTCCTGATATCTGCAAACACATGCTCATAGCTTTCTATTCCAAATTCCTTTTGGACATGGGTCAAATCCCTTGGTCTCAGGTTGAAACCAGTGTCTTAGGCAAAAGGCTAATCTGCTGAGGATCCTCCCTTCCTTTGTTTTTGTAGTTTCTGTACTAATAGTTGGCTCAATTAATGGTTCTTCTCAGCCTTTCTTAAGAGCTCTATTTTTCTGCCCATTGACCTTCACTACTGTCTCTCTGGTCTTCAATCTTTACCCCTTACTACAGCACCATCTCTTCAATCAGCCCAGCAATCACATGCCCTAAGCAAACAAAACAATAGAGCTGACTGCGAGGGGTTCATGTTTACTGGCTAGATAACACAAGTGTTGTACCCCATCCCATCTCCCAACACCTGCATTTAACCCTTAACATGTATTATATTAGCATTACAATTTACTGCAGAATTTAAATTTACCTTGAATTTTTAATGCGTTTCTAAAATTGTCTGTGATATTTCACCTAATGAATGTTTTAAAGGTCTATACATAGGAAAAAGTATGGGAAATCCATAAAGGGTAAAGCATGGCAAATCTATTAGTATTTTCCTATTTTGATTTTTAAATTTTGTATCTACCCATGCATTTTAATCATTATGTTTTATATACACATATATACATCTATATATGTATATATTTGCAGTTAAGAAGGTTTTAATGTGGCAATGAGAACTATGTAAACACTACATCTTTAAGTTTCCATTCTTATTAATATCCCATTAATTATTCTATCCCAATATTAATATTCCATTCTAATTAATATCCAAATTATATATCACTTTCTGGTTTCTGTTTGGTCTTTTCTATTTTAAAATAGTTAATATTTTAGCCCTAAATTTCAGTTGCAACTTTACACTACTATAAGAAATTTTAAACTTATTTCGCTATTTTATTTACATACCATTTGTTTTTCAAGTTTTCAGTGGAAACTATTATTATGGAAAATATGAAACATTACCATGTAGGAAATATTAGACAAAGGAGACATTTATAAATTAATTTATTTTTGGTGAAGAGTAGATAGCCCAGGGGGCTAACTTTTGAATTAATTAGAAAGTAAAAAGCGGGGTGCCTGGGTGGCTCAGTCGTTAAGCGTCTGCCTTCGGCTCAGTTCATGATCCCAGGGTCCTGGGATCAAACCCTGCATCGGGCTCCCTGCTCGGCGGGAAGCCTGCTTCTCCCTCTCCCTCCCGCTCCCCCTGCTTGTGCTCTCGCGCGCTCTCTCTCTGACAAATAAATAAACAAAATCTTTTTTAAAAAAAGGAAAAAACAACTTGATCTCTTAAAAAAAAAAAGTAAAAGGCAAATTACAGTCCAATGCACCTGACCCTACCATGCTAAGTCATTCCCACATCCATGATGACTTCCAGTGAGTCTGGGAGAATTGTGTGTTTTTAGAATAATTGGCCTTTCCATGATTTCTCAAAAAGATCTTTCAGTGCATATATCACAGGCAGCATACCTATCTGTATGAAACAGGGCGATTCTTCTATTTGTATATTTTTAAAATATATCTGTATTTTTTTAAAGGCTGCAATGTGTAGAAAGGTCTGAAATAGGCAAGAATTGATACATGGAGACCCATAAGGAAGCTATTACAATAACCCAAATCAGAGGTAATGTTGATTTATTCCAAAGTGATAGCAATGGAGACGAACACGAAAGAGTCCAGACATGTTTAAGTAGATAAAATTGACACAATTTGGTGGGAAGGAAGAGACTGTTTTCAGGGAGGACAAGCAATATAGTATAGTGGCTGAGTGTATGAATTCTAAAGCAAGACTACATGGCTTCAAAATCCAAGTCTGCCATTTCCAGACTCTGTGACCTTGGGCAAGTCACTTAACTTTACTCTGTCTCATGTCTTCATGTGTAAAATGGGATAAATACAGTGCTAACCTCTTTGTGTTGTAAGAATAACATAGATTAAATGGTTTAATTTTAATTTAGAACAGTGTTTATTATATACTAAGCACACTATAAGTGTTTGTAATTATAATGATAATAATGCTATTAGCTTATATAGGTAATCCCGAAGAAGAATTACATTTGAGGAAGGAAATAGTGGGTTTGGTCTTGAACATTTTGGGATTGGAGTTCCACTTAACACATTCAAATTATGTTAAACAGCTAATTGGATATATAGGCCTAAAAGGAGAAATCTGGGCTGAAGACCAGAATTGGTGATATGGTGTATCTATATTCATTAATGAAAATATATGAGATTTCCTAAGGATAAATGTTATGGTGAAAAGAGACAGGTGCCCATGACAAAGTTTCAAGAAATTCCAGTTTTAAGGAAGGATAAAGGAAAATGAATTGGCAAGGGAGATAGAGAAACAAGCAGAGATGTAGGAGAAAAACTACAAGAATGAGATATCACAGAAGCCCCAAGAAGAGTTTTCCAGCAGGAACAAGTGATTAACTCTTTTGGGTACTGTCAAGAGGTCTACAAAACTGAGACTAAAAAGTATCTGTTGGGTTTAGTAATACACAGGTTATTGATAACCATAGCAAGTGCCATTGGGGTGGAGTGAGGGGACAGAAGTCAGGTTGGAGTGGTTAAAGGAATGGAGTCAGTGAATGTAGACAACTCTTTTGAGTAGTTTGGCTGTGAAAATGGCAGTGAGGTAGGGCAGTAGTTTAATTGAGAAGAAGGTAAATAAGGCCGCCTTTTTTCCTTTTGTAAAGATGACTTGAAAATGATTAAATGTTGGTGGCACGGAAGCCAAATATCAAGCAAAGGACCACATGATGTGTAAACTTTTTTCTTGTTGAACAGAACTCAGGCACAGGAACCAAGTATCGAACAGAGAGGGACCACATGATGTGTAAACTTATGTGCTTGTGTATTGCTTACTCTTCTACCATTGGTGGACTGACAACCATCACCGGCACTTCTACCAACTTGATCTTCGCTGAGCATTTCAATATGTAAGTAAAGTTATTGGATTGTTGATTTAATAAATAGGCAGCACGTGACTTACAAGGGTTGTTCTTAACTGATTCAGAAAATTCAGGAATGGAAATTGCTATACTGAGCTAATTCTCCTTTGTTTATCATCAGGACATCTATAGGTCTAGAGACCTTCCCTTCTACTAGGAGTTAAATATGGAGGACATAGTGAATTAACAGGTGCCTAAAGATTCCCCAAGTCAGCTCAGAAGAGGTAACTCCTGGCTGACCATTCTGATCAAATGGGGAAAACATATCTCATTACAAATAATACTGCAAACGATAGTTAATTGAAGTGAATAGGGATTACTTGCATAGGAAAATCTATGTAGGGTTTGGGAACTAGCATTTGAACTTAAAAGATGAGTGGTGCACAAAGGTGCTAATTATAGAAGTCTGCCTAGAATTCAAAAAGATTTGAAGGATTGGGCAATTGCAAGAAATGGCAGTAATAAAGTATTCTAAGAAAAATATATGACTCTAAATATAAGTTTGCAACTGTGATGTTAATCCATTGGAGAACATGGGGAATCTGTGGGTAGAGTCAGATAACTTGGGTTAAAAATTCCACAATTTTCAGACACTTACTTTGTGAATTTGAACAATAAAAAGTACATTACTCTCCCAAGACTTAAATTTTTCATATCTAAAATAATCACAGTTCAGATCATTATTGTGAGAATTAAATGAAGTAAACTATGTAAAAATATTTGACACTATTTATGAGAGCTCTTGTAAGAACTATTGAAACAATAGTTTGAAAGTCCATGTTTTTACATGAGGGCTCAAACTGATTCTACACCTGAGATGTATTTTCAAGTACTAGTAGGACAGATCGTTGTCGGAGTTCCAGCAGTGTGGGCAGCATTAAGGATGCCCTGGAACAGGATTTACGTCTTTTCACAGAAAAATTAGGGTTCAGAATCAGGAAAACTACATTCTTCAAAGCAGATTCACAGATTTTATGAACTTTCTGAAATTATTTGCAAAATGTTATGCATGCATAGGTTTTCCAAGAAATGTCTCACTCAAAAAATGTCACACTCCATTCTAAAAAGAACAAGAACTGTGTGCAAAGAACAGTGAGTGGTATAGCGGTTTAGGACAATCTAACACAGACCGCCATGTTTATTGATTATTTCTATGATTACACGTCCATCCTGTATTCTCCAACAGCCAACTTAGAAAGGAACCTTAAAAAGGCATCTGGGGGCACCTGGGTGGCTCAGTAGTTAAGTTTCTGCCTTCGGCTCAGGTCATGATCCCAGGGTCCTGGGATCGAGCCTCCCCCCACCCCACCGCGTCGGGCTCCTTGCTCAGCCAGAAGCCTGCTTCTCCCTCTCCCACTCCCCCTGCTTGTGTTCCCTCTCTGGCTGTGTCTCTGTCATATAAATAAATAAAATCTTTTTTAAAAAAGGCATCTGGTTTATAAGTGGGAGATTTCTGAAATTCACTGTGTCAGAAAGGATGTATCCAATATATCTCCTAATTCAAGACAGGAAATGTACCTGACCTCTTTCTAAAAGCTAGACTTCTATCCTTTTTCATGAATTCCCCAAGGAAAGAGATTCCACATTTTGGTCTTCTCGGTAAATCTTTTTCTAAAATTTATACCAAAATTTTATTGTTTTATTCTTGGTGTTAGAGGACTTCTGGTTTCCACCATTCCCATGAGGTTGATGTTGTTAAAGTAATCCTTACTGAGTTTGTCCTTAGTCTGCAGTCTCGTACAATGTATCAACCAAATTTTCTTTCTTTAACTGTTCCCTTGACTCTTTGGATGCAGTAATCCATTTGCAGTGACAGATTGGGAGCATTGTAGCACTTTAAGCAAAGTGTTTTAGTAACTATTTTCCCTAATTATCCTTTCTTCTAATTCTCCTAATCATAGGAAATTGGCCAAATATTCTTTAAATTTAGAAAATGCTTAACATGTACTTTGAAATTTGGTAAAGTCTTTTCTTCAAAGGTTTGCTTTAACATTAGGAAACATTTGCTTTTACTATACACAAACAGAAAGAAACTCAAAGTATCCCTTCTTGATAGAAAATACTAGAATAGAGGGGGAAAACAACCTTATGTGAAAAAAATATAATTGATGTTATTAAACAAGCCAGATATTTAACTCACTTTTTCTTAAATATTGGCCCTAAAAACACAGCATCTCAAAGCAACAATGGAATGAAATGCATTCAATTTCATTGGAAAAAGTGCCAAAAACTTAAAACTACAGGGGAAAAAAAAGATTTATATATTCTTTGTCCAGATGTTTGGACCTGGAGAGAAATTGCTCTTTATTTTCAAATATTCTACAATAATGCCACCTTTTCCTCTTGACACTGCTTGCCATTTTTTCTAAAGCAGTATCAACAGTCACTTTGTATAATTTCATTTTGGATCTTGCCCAGCTCCATGGGTATATGAATCCTAAGAATCAATGATTTCGCACCATTGACATCTAGAGAAAGGTGCTATCATACAAACAAACAATGGGAAGAAGAGAATGGATAACACATTTCAAAGCCTTTGTTTATCCATCTATCCACCTATCTATCATGTATAGATATAAATATATTTATATGTGTATATATATGTATATATAATGTCTTTTGTTCTCTTTTTTGCACAAAGAATGTAAGAACAGTGAATTCTGAGAAAGCTAAATTTTATTTGGTGCAAATAAAAACAAACATCCATTCACTCAGTCAGTCAAACATTTGTTGAGGACTAATGATGTGCACGGCACTGTTCTGAATTCTTTTGGAGAATGCAAAAAAATAAAACTTGCCAGGAAGCTTTGAGATTCTATCTGGTTTTCTAGACAAAATATACATATGTGAAAATCATTAAAATTTTTTAAACAAAATAACATTTGGTTTTTGACATGTAGGAGAGAAGTAAGGTGATATGTATTGAACTCTTTTTTTATTTTATTTTATTTTATTGTGTCATGTTAGTCACCTTACATTACATCATTAGTTTTTGATGTACTGTTCCGTGATTCATTGTTTTCGTATAACACCCGGTCCTCCATGCAGTATGTGCCATCCTTAATACCCATCACCAGAAATTTTAAATACATTTTAGTGCACACATATTCTTGCCATGAAGGTGGCATATAAAGGTGAATAAAGCATAGGCTCTGGGCTTAAAATGCCTGTGTTGAAATCCCATCTCTTCCATTTACAAACTAGATGATCTTAGATTACTTACTCTCACAATGCGTAAACAGGTGTTTTGCATTATTTCATGAAGGCACTTTTGGTTTCTTGCATGACCTCCACAAGTTACAGAAAATGTTATACGAAACATTAAATTGCCATTGCATTAACTTTAAAGTTAAATTCAGGCAGGAAACTCAGCTGTACAAAGAGCTAAATTTTTTTAGAAAAAGTGTTGTGAAACCCTAAATGTATTATAATTTATACTTCAAAATAATTTATAAGAAATATGTCCCAGTGTTGTCACAGTCTATAAAACACTCTTAACAGAGGAATAACCTATTTTCATTGTAGTTTAGTAGAATTACATATTGAAGAACATAATGTATGTTGTATTTCAGTGTATATTATTTCTAATTTAGATGTGAATTTTTGATTATTCATTAATACTATATCTCTTTGTGTATTATATAATAATATATTTCCAAAAGTAAAAAAAAAATTTTTTTTTGCTTACTTTAAAAAAAAAATTACTTACTCTCTTTAGACTTGTTACCTTGCAAGAAAATGGAATAATAATAAGGTTTCTCTCTTAGAGAGTTGTTTAAAGTTTTACAAAAAATAAATAGTACTTTAAAAAATACCTAGCACAGAGCATATGCTCAGTAAATGTTGGTTATTACCATTAGAGTTGAGAAAGTTGATGTTCAGCCTAGCAGACTGAGGTCCAAACCATGGTCATTCAAACCCTAAGTCTGTCTCCCTAAAAGATTACCTTCCTAGAAACATTATTGAACATATCCTAAAAGAGGACTGTAGCTGTGTGTAGCACCCCTCGATTACTAGAGAAAACTTGTCTATACAATATGGCCCAATTTAAAAGCGGTAAACACCATACTTATGGAGAAAATGAATGAAAATAATTCATAAAATCAAAACACAAAAGGTTTGTAATAATTATTTTTTAGGGAGGCAGTAAAATAGTCTGTGGATTTTCTTTTCTTTTCTTTTTCTTACTGTTTAGAATAGCAATGTGCAGATTGATTGCCATTCTAAGAGTCTGGGGACAGGAGACCAATCAGGAGTCTGTTACCAAAGTGCTGACAAATTATAAGGGGCAGAACTAAGCTAGTTATGAAGTGATAGGATTTAGACTCAAGACACTGTACAGGCAGAAAGTGGTGAGCAATTAGGTGTGGGTATTTAAGGGCAATGAAGGGTTAGGGCAAGTCTGGGAATTTTTGCCAATATGGCTAGATAGTGATGCCATGAACTTCTCGGCTCACTGGAGAAATTAACAAATTTGATTTTAGATATATTAAAATGGCCTTCTAAGAGCCTACCCACAAGATTTTCAGTAGACATTTACAAATGCATTGTTGTAGTTAAAAATTTGAGGGCTATATATATAAACACAGAAATTAGCATCTTGAATGTAGAAATGGTCACATAGGCAGAAAAAAGTTGAAAGAATCAAAACATGGATAGACCCGTGGGAAATATTGACAAGAAAGAAGATGAGAAAAGTTCATCAAAGTACGTGGAGAACCAGGAGCATGTGGTGTTTTGAAAGCTAAATAAGACCATTTTCAAAACGGAGGATTAGTCAGGAACAAGCAGTGTGGCAGATGGGTCAAGTAAGATGATGGCTAAGAAAAGGCTTGGTTCTTATCAGTGTCCTCCAACAAAACACGTGGGAGACAGGGCAGAATTTAGACTGGAGAGAGTTTTAAGATGTGAGTAGTAGCGGGAAGGGGAAAGCAGCTAATTTAAATGATTCTTTCAAGTTTGACAAAGCAAAGAAGAAAAGAACAAGCATGGTACGACCAGAGGCAGAGAGTTCTCTTGGAACAAGGAAGATGACAGGTTTGTTTTACACTCAGTAAGGAAACTGTAAAAGAGATGTGTGAAGTTTTGAAAAAGAGAGAGAAGAATATTGATTGGCTAGGTGTCAGGTAGAAGCAGAATGAAATTAGAAACAGGAGTAGAAATGTTAGTCTTGGAAAAGAAGGACATGTCATCCTGAGTAATAATGAGGAGCAAGTAGAGAAAAAGTGAAGATGGAGAAATTTTAGAATATGTATACAATTCCCTCATTTCACAGATGAGGAAACTGAGGCTCAGAGACTTTAAAGATTTATTGACTTATTTTAGAGAGAGAGAGGGCACGAGTGGGAAGGGCAGGGGGAGAGGGAGAGAGAATCTGAAGCAGATTCTGCACTGAGCATGGAGCCCGATTCGGGGCTCCATCTCATGAGCGTGAGATCATGACATGAGCCCAAACCAAGAGCCGGTCCCTGTACCAACTAGGTGCCCCAAGGCTCAGACACTTTAAGTGATGATCACTAGTCAGTGGAGGAACTGCCAGGTGAAGGCAGATGGCCTGAGGGCCAGTGCTCTTTCCCCCGGACAGCCTCTCTGTCTCACAGACCATATGTGAGGGCGCCAATTTGGCAAAATTCTTAAAGAGCGAGTTTGCTGTCAGTAGCAAGAAGGACTACATCAGTATTCACATTCATGGGTTGCATTTTCTTTTTATAAAATGTAAGCATGCAAACATAACAAATGTCATTTGAAATAGTTGCAAAGCTAAGAGTGTGGCTAGTTAGACTGAATCATCCCCTTGTTGTCATGAGCTGATATATAGCTTGGAAGGTGATTTTCAGAATAATACTAAAAGATGGAGCTAATCATCTAACTCAACTATAAAGTATGAGATTTCTCACATTCTTAGTCTTTGAATCTAGCACCAGGGGTACCTAAATTCTGATTCATCTGTGATTAATTGATCATTAGCCTTAACTAATCCTTAGAATAGGACATTCTGGAAATATTTTTTGTTCTACCCACCTCCTGTTACAACCTTACAGGTTTGTTAGATTTTTATTGGCTCCTCCATTAGGTAAATCCTGCTTGATCAGTGCTCTCTACCTGACCCTTATTCCATTCTGCTCCACTGATGATACTCTAGTCATCACCCCATCTCCTCCTTTCCTGACAATATTGTCAATAAATACCACCCTGCAATTAACCCATTTCTTCCTACTCTGGTTCTTGAAACCTGCCAACTCTGTCAACTTCTTTCTATACTTGAGCGGATGCTGTTTCATCTGAAACTCTGTTCAGTTACTCCTATACCACCATTCCCATCTCCTCTTATTGTAAACTATATTCACATTTCTATAAACCTGTCTCATCCACACTCATGCAGGCCGTCACCCCTGATGATTTGCAATCTTGTAGAGTCTGCATGAATCATTGTCTAATTCTTTTAGCACACCAGGGGCACAGGTAGATGATCAATAAATATTGGCTGAGATGAACTGTACCAAGACATAAATGAAGTGCTTATTGTTCTTGGGAACCATCTAAATAACTAAATAATCTTTTGATATTAAAATTATGCTATTAAGGGAAATATTATTAGAGACAATTACTGCTTTCATAGCAGAGTAGTTTTGGTGCATCAATATTATTTAACAGAATAGCTATTAGATAAACCCAAAAAACAAATCTACCAAATTAAAATGAAAGATTATCACAAGTAATATTTCATAACTTGCCAATTATCAAAGTATATTATTCAGCTTGTGGGTGTCAGCTGTGAAATATGTGGGTATACAAAGAGCATGGAAGGAACTTTTATTATCAATAATTAGCACAGTCACTGTTACTAATTATGTGTTAAATTATAACTACTCTAGATTCACAAACTAAGAAATGGTAAAATGTGTTTATAGGTACCCTACATTCAAAGCCCACCATCCTAACCTTTCTTCTTAGCTAGTTACAGAGGGAGAAGGTAAACCAGTTACCTAGCAATAGCTACCTTCAAAAGTTACCACGATTTTCCTCTGGAGAGATGAGCAGTTCTATTTCTCAGAAATAATTTCTCTGGCAAATACTATAGAAGAAATTTGGATACTGCCGAGTTTGGACTCAGACATTGGCTCAAATTTCAGTCCTGCCACATATTAGCTTAACTTCTGTGAACATCAGTTCCTTCATCTACCAAATGGGGCGATACTAGAACGTATTATTGTGAAGATTAAATGGGATAATGCACGCGTGGCTCTTAGCAAGAGGGCCTGGCACATAGGAAATTGTCAGTAATGCTAGCTATTTTTGCTGCTGATTCTAGTTTTACTATTGCTATTAGAAATATAAGCTTGGCTCATGAATAACAAGTAGTTAATATTTGAAAAGAAACGTCTGCAAATACACAAATACAAAACTGAAAAGTGGCTTTGGCTCAGAAATAATCAAAGCAGTCATTAATCAAGAGAACTATAATCCGTGTAGACACAGCTTACAGTGCTCTAAAGGCCAAAATTGGTTTCAAGGCTGTAAATTTCCACAACTACATCCACTCTTTTAAGGTGACTTCTGTGTTTTCCTTAGTATCAATGCTATCATCATTCTGTCATTGGGCATAAGAACTGTAACAAGACTATCTTCCTGAGCTTCAGTAATGACGGGCACACGTGCTTCAGGTCAAAGCATGTCTCTGTCATGGCGAAATCATTTCTGTAGTGTTCTAAAATGTCCTTACGACATCAAGTTTGTACCTGGATTATGGATATTTTGCAATATACATTGAACTTTGTATTTTCACCTGGGGACTGGAGTTGAGGACACTGGGCTTTAAAAAGATGTATTTTAAACACTCCTTCTGGGGTTAAAATTCTGCTTGACTGTACAATCTGTGACCTTGAACAATCCATTTAACCTTCTGAAACTTAGTGTCTTCCTGTGTAAAATGGAAATATAATGCTTTCCTCACAGGATTTGTGTTAGCATTAAATGTGCTTAGCTCATCTGCTCATTCCTAAACTTCTGCCTGACCTCTAAAACTTAGATGCCCCAGGGTGCACTCCCTGTTCCTCTTATCTCCATTTTCTCCCGAAAATTTCACACCCATTTCTGTGGTTTATAATATCACCAAATATTGGTAACTACCTATTTTATGTCTCTAACCTGCCCTCTGCTCTCAGTTCCAAACTCACTTACCTAACTGCCCATCCAATGTGACCACTTGGGAACCTAAGGGACATCTCAAGTTAACATGCCCCTTGCAGTGTTTTTGACCCACCACTCCCCTACCGGTCTGCCAACCTGTTCTTCCCTCCAACTTCATTTCAATAAACGGCATTTGTTCCCCATTTCTCCACATTTTGTCCCAAAAATACTTAAAATCAATGGTCTTCTCTTCATCTTTACTGCTACCAGTCTGACTTCAGCTAAAATCTACTCTACTTCCTACTCTATTCTACCCTATTCCTCTGCCAAACTTCCTTGTCTTCTAATAAATCTCCTTGTGTGTTTGTTTTATATTACTATTTTACAAATTACCATTAACTTAGTGGCTTAAAACAGGATGAATTTATGACCTCATAATTTCCATGCATCAGGATTTCTAGGCCCAGGTTATCTGAGTCCCTTGCTTAGGATCTCACCGGGCTGAAATCAAGGTGGCAGCTGGGCCTCGAATTTCCACAGACAGTCAGTGCCCTATTCCAAGATCATTCAGGTTGTTGAATTCAGTTCCCTGTGTTTGAATTACCAAGGTGCCCGTTTTATTGCTCATTTACTTGGCAGGGGGTTACCCTCAGCTTCTAGAGGCTACACCTAGATCCTTGCCACATAGCCCCTTCCTCTGGCTACGTGAAAGCTCACTTCTTTAGGCCAGCAGGAAAGGCTGCCTCTTAAGGGTTCACCTGATTAGGTCAGACCCACCCAAGTCTCCCTTTTGAGTAACTCAAAGTCTATTAATGAGGACCTTGGTTACCGCTGCAAAATCCCTTCACTTTTTCCATAAAAGAACCTAATCACAGGAATGAAATCTCGCCATATTCACAAATTCTACCCACACAGAAGGAGAGAGGATTATACAAGAAATGTATACCAGGGGCAGAAATCTAGGGAGTCATCTTGGAATTCTGCCTATCACCCCTTGGCTTCCACTCTTGTTGCCTTCAATCCTAAGGATCCATCTAACCAGTATGTTTTATGTAAATCACAAATTTATGTAGACTTTAAATTAGATCATGTCACTAACTTATTTCCTATGTTCCAATTACTCCTAATTGCATTTGTACTAAAATTCAAATTCGTTCTGATGGCCTACAAGTTTTTATATTATCTGACCCCTACTGGCTACTTCTTAGACTTTATTTCATGTCACTAACTTTAGCTCACCATCCACAACCACACTGGCCTTCTGATCCTCAAACATTCTACACTTATTCCTACCCCAGGGCCTTTGTACTTGCTATTTCCTCTGTCTGGAATGCTGTTTCCCAGTTATTTACATGACTGGCTCTTTCTTGCCATTTAGATCTCATTTCAAATATTACCGTCTTTAACCACACTATGTAAAATTTCTCCCCCCTAGTAACTTTCTATTATGTTATTTTGTTATATTTTCTGATTCTTGTTATGCTTACCTGTTTACTGCCTGTGCTCCTCATTTAAATGTAAACTTTATGAGAACCTGGACTACATCCATCTAATTTACCACTGTATCTCCAATATCTAGAAGAGTGCCTGATATGTGGTAGACACCCAAAAATATACTGTTGGGTGAAAGAAAAGATTCTATCAGAATTAATTGGACTCAACATAGTTCCTGATGGAAGAATTCTATATTTACTTTAGGCAGATACTTGCAGTAACTTCACTTATACAGGGTATGAGGAAGTGGGGGGGAAAAAAACCAGTGAAACTAATACCTCACAGTATGCCGTTCATTCCATTATCATTTGAAATATGCACTGTAGATCTAAGTATAAAGGTTATGATCATGGAGGCCACTGTCCTGTGTGGTGTTCACTTCCTTACTAATGAAAGAAACAAAAACAAAACCGAATTTAGCTTTTTCAGGCTTTCATTTTTCTAAATGGACTACCCCTCCAGGCAAAAAATCTAAGAAACCCCTCTTCAGTTAAACAAATTTTACAGGATTGGGTGGGGAGAACAGCATAGCCTGATTTCAAGGTATGAGCCATAGATGGTGAAAAATGAAATTGGGTTTAGGGTACTGTTTTGACCCTGCCTTTAGTAACATTTCTAAATGCCTTTAGGCTGAACAGAGTAACATAGGGCATCATCCTGTAATTCAAGTCAAATAAATTGATGGGAAATAAGCTTAAGCATTTCCTCCTTATTACATTTTCCAACTGAAGACAACAAACATTTTTTTTAAGTGAACAATTCTTAATAGAAGCTCATGGACATGATAAAGCATTTTTCCATTCATCAATTCTCTGTATTCCCAAGCACAACTTATTCATCATTTGTCATTTCTAATTGCATAATATGTAAGCTAAGCTTTGGATCTTTTTGTGGTAGATAATAATCATCCTCAACTTGCTAATGATAACTCTGGTATCCACAATAACTTCTTATAACCTCAAGGAAATTGTAGAAAACATTAGAAATCTAGAGTTTTAAAAGCCCATTATTGTGTTTTTTTCAAGTTTTTGTATTACTTAGCAACCATCCTAAAATAGAAGAAGAAACAATTTATAAAGTACAAAAATATAGCTTATGTTGATGCATGTAGCATGAGACATTTCGTTTATTTACATGACTTTTTTTAATGGAAAAATACAAAGTATGATTCAACTATAACAAGAATTTAAAAAGCTTTCATTTCTATAAATTGCTTTATATTTTGTAATTTCAAAGGTAATTAAAATATGTTACTGGTGTTTTTATTGCTTCTGTATATTTTCTGTACTTTCCAAAGTTCCAGCTACATCTTTGTGTCATTGCGTCAAGAAAAAAATCAGGGACAATTGTTTCTCAAATTTCGTGTTTTCCCCTCTTCTGTCATAAAATAGATAACTGTATGAGAATTTATTTGAAACTTATACTACATTTGGGTTTTTTTGTTTTTTTTTTTTAGATTTTATTTATTTATTTGACAGAGAGAGACACAGCGAGAGAGGGAACACAAGCAGGGGGAGTGGGAGAGGGAGAAGCAGGCTTCCCGCGGAGCAGGGAGCCCAATGCGGGGCTCGATCCCAGGACCCTGGGATCATGACCTGAGCCGAAGGCAGACGCTTAATGACTGAGCCACCCAGGTGCTCCAAAACTTAAACTACATTTTGAAAAAATAAATGTGAGGTTACCAAAGAAACCGTGCTTCTCTCTGACCATCCCACCTTTTTTTTTTGTTATTGTTTTGTGATTATGTGGGCTAAAATGCTGAAAATAACTAGGAGAAATAAAGGAAGAGCTCATGTTTTCCACAGAACTTTTGTTTTTATCTGGTCCAGATTTATTCCATTTGACTGAGCCCCAAAGCACTGTCTAATTCTAAGAAGAAAAGGCTAGCATATCCCTGGTAAGACGGTTACAGTTTCTTCAGGGCAGAGGAAAAACAGAGGGAAAACAGCCATAGGAGACAATATGGATGGATCAGAGTCCCTTCCCAAGTGCCTGGGATGCCAGCTACCACTGTGAAATGGTAGCAGACATTCAGGTCCATGAAGTTCATTTTCATCTGCTCCCATGTCCGCTTGGCTCACCCCGCTCACACACTGATGCTTTGAGTGCTAACAAGGCGCACATCCCCATGCATTCCCACTTCTGGTGCATTCAGTGAGTGTCGGGCACTGTGCTAGCTTTCCCAAGCACTTCCCTACAGACTGAACAAGAGGAACAAAAATCATAACATACCCTCTTGCTTGTATGGGAAGCAGCAAAAATTATGCAGTTACAGAATCAGGACAAAAGATAAGAGGTAAAACCAACTGCTATACTTAATGATGAGAAGGTCCGACATCGTCTTTCTTGGCTGGGAGCCCGGGAAGGACGTGAACTGCTGCTTCTCCCCAAGGACCATCCGAAAGGATGGCACTTGTACACTCCCATGAACACTTTGCTGTCTTTTCACACAGGCGCTACCCTGACTGTCACTGCATTAACTTTGGATCATGGTTTATGCTTTCCTTCCCGGCTGCTATTATTATTCTATTATTGTCCTGGATCTGGCTTCAGTGGCTTTTCCTAGGATTCAAGTAAGTAAATATTGCATGTTAATCAGATAAATAAAGGTGTCTTGGTTCCCACTTCTCGGCTGCTCACCCAGGGGTCTTTCACCCATTTTATGCACATGGAGTTTCTGCACTTCTGTTCCTCAGAAAACTGCCACACATGAGCACATATTTTAAGGACAAGCTAGAATATCGTCTAAACATTGTTGGCTGTGGAGGAGAGTTTGTAAAAAGCAAATCCATCTCATTCTCCTTTGAGTGCTAAGCTAATAATTTATTAATCGGGCAGAAGGGCATAAGGAACTCATTATAAGAAGGGCCCAGTCCAGCTGGTTAAAGTGGAATTTCAAGAGGTTTTGCCCCTCCTCTTGCTTGTATGTGGGGATTTCATCTGGTTATCTAGTTACTTTAAACTGTAACATGCAAGATTTCTGCTTCATCCTACCACCAAAATTGGTATGTCTTTGAAAAAATCACATAAAGACGTGAGAGTGTGCCCTGTGGAAAGAATGTTGGATTAGGAATCAGAAGACCAGGGACAAAGTTGTGGCTTCTCACAATGAGTGGTCTTTCTCAGTTTCAGTGTTTTCAACTGTAAAATGATGGAATTTAACTGGAAGGTCAGTCAGATCACTTACAATGCTGTAATTCTAACACATATGGGTCCAAGCTGAAAAATGTCGAATATATGTCTTCAAGGAGAATTTGCAAATTTTACCTTGGCTGGGACTGAAGCAGGTGCCTCGTAAGTGCCAACGAGCTACATAAATGACTTAAATGACAGCCAGCATTTAAAATTATGAAGGGCTCCACAGCAAAATCTAAAATGCAGCTTTATATATTCAACACATGTAACAGTACTCCACAAAGAAAGGGGAAATGACTATAAATCAAACCCTGAGGATCTGTTCCTGAGAAACAATTCAAATTCATCTTTATCGGCTTTTATTTAAATAATTTCAAGGACCTATGAACAAAACAACATGTTATCTACTAAGCCAGTGAGACTGAAGTCAGCTATGTGTACTTCCCTGGAAAAGCAAAGCACTGGGATCAGGTGGTGTTCCATGCCCGGGCCCAAATTTTCCAAGCTGACTGGTATTTTTCCCTCTCCATTCCTCTTCCTGGTTTTCCTCCAGAACCGCCACAGTTTTATTAGTAGTGGGAAGATGGTACTGATGATTTTTTTAAAAAGATCTATTTGTCCAGACTGTGGGAGCAGCATGTGACGGTCCTCCTGCTGAAGCAAATGTGTGAAATGTCACTGACTTCAGCAGGTGGGCATCAGTGGGGAGAGGCCAGCTGCGTACTAAATGCCCCTTCCTGGAAATCCAAGCCTTTGGGGTCTATTCAGCTGCACAGGTAGCAATGCAAGATGCAAAGGACAGGAATCCCAACTAAGGGAGGAAGCATCCGGTCACAGACCAATAGCGATTTCCTTCTTTGTCACCACATATAATGACTTTATAAAAAATGTATGCAACCATTGTCATTATTTTGAAATGGCCCACCATGTATAAAGGAGAAATTAAGAAAATAAAGGGCAGATGTAGTGAAAGGTGTTCTGTATGAGATCAGAAAGCCTGCAAAGTGCACACGTTAGGTAAAGTCCATAAATCATGATCAGTGGCATATTTAAATAGTCCCGTTGCTGTCTGCTATCAGTTAGACATTACACAGCTTCACGCTCTGGCTAATTTTTCAGTGTCCATTTCAGTCAGTCAGGGTCTTCACCTCCAGAGGTTTTAGATCAACACACAGAAATTATCAGCCACTCCCCTGGCAGGCCGCCATACATTCTGATTAGTGTGTTGGCTGTTAACACAGTTAACTCACCCATTATAAATGACCCCAACATACTTGGGAAGAGAAGCTCATCTATCAGTGCCACTGAACTTATTTAAATGAAGAGGATGATGCATTGTCATATGCTTCATCAGTTCCTTTGTGAAGGCATTAACCTTCATTTGTAGCAAAGCCAGTATGGCTTTCGACTTAACTATTTATCATCCCCAACCAAAGGGACCAAGTACATGTGCAGTCTACCAGGTGGAAAACATTTTTTAAAGAGACTCACCTTTTTTTTTTTTTTTTTTTTTTTTTATTTTTTAGAGAGAGAGGGAGAGAGCAGGGGAAGTGCAGAGGGAGAGGGAGAGAGAATCTTCAGCAGGCTCCACGAGCAGCACAGAGCCAATGCGGGGCTCGATCTCATAATCCTGAGATCATGACCCAAGAGTCAGATGCTTAACTGACTGAGCCACCCACGCACCCCGAGACTCACCTTTTTTTTTTTAATTCTACTTTTCTATTCCACAGTAGGATCTCAAAGTAGTCCATGGCTCAGTTTCTTATAATACTAGTATTTATATTGTGCCTAGGGGTAAAATTTCAAGACTGGCACTAGTCAGTAATTTAGCTGAGATTATAAAAATTAAATATTATTTCATTGATCTTAAATATAACAACATCCATCTAATTATGTTCAGTGGTTGGAGTGTGCACAGGAAAATGATTTTGAATGTGTAGGATGGATGACTTAATTGAGAAAACTCTATTCCTTCAAAGGGACTAATAGTTTAAACAAATCTGAGTAGCAGAACTACAGAAAAAATAAGTAAATAAAATGTCTTTGTGTGATAGCTACATTCACACCATCTTAGTCTTCCTATTTTCTCCCTCATATATATCCATGTTTAGCCCAGTGATTTTACAGGACAACATTATCCTGCACTCTTTTTCTAAAACTGCTTTTATTGAGGTATGATTGGCATACAAAAAGCCATAGATATTTAACATATACAACTTGATGTGTTTGGAGATACATATACGCCCATGAACCATCATCAATGTGAAGGCCATAAACTTTTCCATCACCTCCCAAAGTTTCCTCTTGTCCTCTTTTGCTTTTTGAGTTTTTTTTTCTTTTTTTCCTTTTATGGTAAAAACACTTATCATAGGACCTACCCTCTGAGTAAATATTTAAGTATACAGTACAGTGTTGTTAATCACAGGCCTTATTTTGTGCAGTAGACCTCCAGAAATTACTTATTTTTCATAACTGAAACTTTGTACCCTTTGACTAACACCTCCCCATTTCCATCTTCTTCCATTTCCTGGCAAACAACTGTTTTACTCTCTGCCTACATGCGTTTGACTATTTTAGACTCTACATATAAGTAAGATCATACAATATTTGTTTTTCTGTGTCTGGCTTGTTTCACTTAGCATATGTCCTCCAAGTCCATCTGCATTGTTACAAATGGCAGGATTTCCTGCTTCTTTAAGGCTGAATAATATTCCATTGTATGTATATGCCATCTTTTCTTTTCCTTCTCTACCACATTTTCTTTATCCACTTGTTTGTCGATGGGCACCTGAGTTGGTCCCATATCTTGGCTATTGTGAATAATGTCGCAGTGAACATGTGAGTTCAGATCCAGATTTCAATTCCTTAGGATATACACTCAGAAATGCTTTCCCTACCCACACACAATGCAATCTAACTGAGCTACTTACAGACATTCCAAGAGATAGAACATAAGCATCGAGCCATTTGCTCATTTGTTTATTCCCCTGGAGGAATTTTTTTAATCTAATCCTAGAGCAGTAGTTCGGAAAAAAAAGTTTTGAAGACCCTGGACTTCAGGAAAGAAAATTTAGTCACAAGGAAAAGGTGTCACTAAAAGCAGCAGCTAAAAGAAATAGAGACTGGCAGTTACTATTGGCAATAGATGGAAAACTATCTAGTGGATTCTATTAGGGCATAAGGGATGAAACAACTTGAAGAAAAAAATGTAATAGAGTTGGTTTTCGTTCTGAGAAGAGATCCAGCTTAGACTCCGCTCGCGAGCAGTGTACGTGACTTCTCTGCCCTAGCGTATGGCTCGAGTCCAGTGTATTCTGTGCAAACTGTGGATCTGACAACCAGCCGTCTCATAAATTTGAGCAAGGTACTGTGGATTTGCTGAGTCACGTATTTGTTGTACATGCCAGTGTTGAGAGTCACTGTGCCAGAGCAAACATCAATGACCCGGCCTTCCAGTAATTCAGGATCCAACTAGCGAGGGAAAACTTACACGTGTGCAGCAATTAACTAGCAAGATAGACAATAAAGAAATGAAACTTTATAACAACCAGGTATACAATAAAGTGTTAAATTGGAGATGAGCCGCACGTGGCAAAATTCCAATGGTGTGAACAGACTTAGAAAAGGAAGAGATCAGGGGAAGATGTGTGAAAAATATAGAACAAAAATAAGCCTTGAAAATTGAGCAAACCAGGCCAAACAGGAAGAAGGGGAGAGGACATTCGAAGGAGGAGATGGAGGTATAGGCATTACAGACAGATTTGTTACTGGCAGGAAGATTAGTATTTTATAAAGCTTTCACACAAATCTCTTCTATAAAGGGAGAATTCTTTGCTTAACAGGCTCCATTATTCTTTTCAGTTTTAAGGAGATGTTCACATGTGGCAAGACCAAAACAGCCAAACAAAAAGCTTGTGCTGAGGTGATTAAACAAGAATACCAAAAACTTGGGCCAATGAGGTAAGACACACATGCACACAGGCATCCATGGAAACACACTCGTCCTCACACAGATACACACTGCTTATTCTGCAAGTATTTGTTTAAAGCTAAACATGCACTTAATTGTCTGTGGTGTATTTAGAACACCTGATAAGAACCTTGAACATGCTAACCGTTGTAAATATAACTAATGTGACAAAATACATACTTTTGTCTAACTAAAATTTACCAGATAGAATGAAAAGAAGCCAAAGAGCCACAGAGGAGTCAAGTCCTTTTCTAACTGTGCAGATTCTCTCAAATTTTTGACACATAATCATCTGGTTTTTACAGTGTTTAGTGTTCTGCTAAGATTACTCTGCCAATAGCTCAGGGAGTTTCTACAAATGTCCTGACTGAGAAGATAAACGAAGGGATTGGAATTTTCCCACAGGTATCAGGAAATTGTGACCTTGGTCCTCTTCACTGTAATGGCTCTGCTGTGGTTTAGCCGAGATCCTGGGTTTATCTCTGGTTGGTCTGCGCTTTTTCCCGAGTAAGCATCCATGTTATGTCTGTCAACCCTTCCTGTTTTAGTCTGTTTCTCTCCTCAGTGGTTCCTATAACTCTGAAAGATTGTATGGGACTCTTTTCCTTTCTTTCCATTGAAAAGATTGTTTAATTCTAATCTTTCCAGGAAGAAAAAATGGTAAGGAATGAAATCTAAGGTAAGACTGCAGATAAGATAATCATATACACTGTAACTAAAAGTCAGGCTCCTTTAGACAAGGCTACGCCCATCCTTACACAATTAGGAATGCAGTCAGAAAGCCATGTTCTGTGGTGCTTGGAGTCTAGACTTTGGAGCCACACTGCTTGGCTTTCATTCCGTGCTTTTCCACTTTGGGCAAGTCACTTGCCAATCAGTTTCTTCATCTGTAAAATGAAGCCAATAATGGCACTTAAAAATGGTGCTGCCCTTCTCCCTACATAAGTACAATATAAATGTTTATTATGTGAGGTAAATGCCACTCCATCCTTGTTATTAACCTCATATGAATTCACATGCTATGGTTTTTGCCAACTTATTTTTTTTATTCAGTTCACTATCTTGTTTTATTCTCTAATTATGTTCATTTTTATATGAGTTCACTATAAATCTATCCCTGCCCCTATTTTGTAGATAAGGAATTCCCGAGTAAGTAATAAGACTGACTCTACAAACTAATGTTAGAAGCTGGGTCGAGTTAATTTTATCTCACAGTGTCTTCTAGACCAGCAGTCATGCTGAGTCATATGAAGTGAGGGGGACGACGATAGCATGATTTTCTAAATTAAGGACCATCCTACATATCAATATAAATACTTTGGTTTTGAAATTTGTGTTGTTAATCCATCTTTCACTGATATACTCTGGTTCCTAAATTGAGCAGATCTCTGATGATGACTTCCTATCTCACATCCCACAGCAAGAATCCATGTTTGTGGGGACAGAAACCAAAATTGTTTGGGTTAAAAGTATTCTGCCTACATGGAATGAAGAATTCCCTCTCTTCTTGAATCAGGGCCTTCTGGCTATATAGGCATTGTCAACATTTTTTAAAGGTGCAAAGTCTGTGCAAATTTCTGGTGAACATACAAGTGCACCAATTCGATGTGGTAGCATGTTTCTTTTTTTTTTTTTTTTTGTATTTTATTTTATTTTTTTTCTATTTCTTTCTATTTTTTTTTTAATTTTTATTGTTATGTTAACCACCATACATTACATCATTAGTTTTTGATGTAGTGTTCCATGATTCATTCTTTGTGTGTAACACCCAGTGCTCCATGCAGAACGTGCCCTCTTTAATACCCATCACCAGGCTAACCCATCCTCCCACCACCTCCCCTCTAGAACCCTCAGTTTGTTTTTCAGAGTCCATAGTCTCTCATGGTTCATCTCCCCCTCCAATTTCCCCCCCTTCATTCTTCCCCTCCTGCTATCTTCTTCTTTTCTTTTTTTTTTTTTAACATATAATGTATTATTTGTTTCAGAGGTACAGGTCTGTGATTCAACAGTCTTACACAATTCACAGCGCTCACCATAGCACATACCCTCCCCAATGTCTATCAGAGAAAGACATGTATCATGTGGTAGCATGTTTCAAAGGATCAGCTTCAGTTGATAAACTTTTTGTTTAGAACTAAGACTTTTCACTTTGAAAAGTCTAAACAAAAGGCAGCATCCAATTATTCAAAGCAAGCTATTCATAGAAAGCTATCATTTAACAGTTTGAGTATTACTTTTTAGTTTTGTAATAGGTCCTAAACCAACATAAAGTAATTATTTTCCTTTTTATTTTTATTTTTATTTTATTTATTTATTTTTTTTATCCCACTCCTATTATCTTAGGTAGGGAGAGTCTTCTCTAAACACCAGTGTGTAAAAACCAAATGAAATCAGACAGTAGCTAATAAAAAACAGGAAGAAATCCCAGTAGGAAATTCAATATAATCAGTTTCTAATTTCTGTTCCTTACAGAAGGAAAGTGTAATTCAGGAGATATTTTGTTCGCAGCAGAACAGAGTGTATTTGATATAGGCAGGTGCTCATGTTACCTAGAATTCTGAGAAAAAACAATGGGAACAGGAACAAAGGTTTGAGAGAAGAAGGGATTTGAGGATACAAATCTGATCAACTTTGATTCATAAGTTGCCAAAGCAAATAAAATTTGTATAAGCTTAATATTCGTAATAGTGAGACAATCTTTGTTCATAATAAACTGAAAATAAAATGAAAATAAACTAATAATAAAATAATTATAGTTTTAAAAGTCTTTGGAACAAAATTACTTCAGTATTTATGGCTTGATTTTCTTTAAAGTATGTTCTGTAGACTATATGTGTAATATAGAGATTTTAAGCATTTGGAATTTCCAAAGCTAGAATGATATATCAAGATTTATAGCTACCACCTAATGTTTTCATTCCATCTGTTTGAACCTGGACTGAATTCAACGTGTCTTTTCATAAAACAAAATCAGATTACATGATCCCTGACCTAATTTGGCAAAAATACCATAAAAAATTACAACTCAAATAAAAGCAATAAGGAACAATTAAATAATAAATATTGGTAAAGTTTGTTGAATAAATTACACCAAGATAGCTTTTTACTCAGCAAAGAAATAAATAAAATCTATATTTAAGGAAAACAGACTCCTTTATAAAGTTGTCGGAGTGAATAAAATAATGCATTTTCTTGATTATTTAGACTGCTCAAGTAAATCACAGAAGTAGAGAGCTTCTATAGTATGTACACATTACTTAGTTACAAGGGAGCAAAATAACTCTAGGGTGTACATATGTCTTCTCAGACTACAAAGATTCACTAGTTAATATTGCTGAATCTTAAAACTGAGTTCTAATTATTTATGTCTGTTTCATTCATATCTGGTTTCCAGGTGCTTCTTAACTGTTGAGGCTTCTGGGAGCCTATCTTACTTGCTGAAATGGCGTGGTGATTCTAAGACTCCATCTGTTCCTGAATCACTCTTAATTTGTACAGTGATCATTTATGAGCATCTCATAAACCATTCTAATAATTAATATTCTTGATTGAGTTTCATAGGGTGCAAAGCATTAAATGGGTTGATTTCATTTATATGATATGGTCAGGGCCTATAATCACAGTAGCAGATGTTATATCTTAGAAAAACAGATCAATGTCTTTTCATAATTTACAGAAGTTTTAGAGGACGCCAGAAACATCCTTTCTTTGCCACAATTCAATAGTAGGATGTTATACAACAATTATACAGGGCTTTGTCTAGTCTAGCAATTGTTTTTGCGTCAATTCTCCACCAGTATAATTAAAAGAAATAATTCAAAGAAAAAATTGTTTACCAAATCCTTAAGCTTTACCTAAAAAGGAATTTGCCATGTTAGGCTAGTATGTCAGTATGTGTATTCATGGTTTTGAAAATAAGGATACATATATGAAAACAATGGGAACATGGTCTGAAATTTTTGGCTTGGTTGGAAATCCATAGATTTTAGACCAGATTATCCAGAACAAATAACCTGTACCATCACTACTACTTGTATGCCAATAGCATAGTCAATTTCTGTTCAGTTCATACAAATTCTTAATGCCATTTTTTAATGTACACATCTGTCCTTTTTCAGGTATCCCGGTTTTGCTACAGATTCAACTGTTGCCTTACTTATAGGAATCCTATTCTTTCTTATCCCAGCTAAGAGATTGACTAAAACTACACCTACAGGAGAAATTGGTTGAGTATTATTTATAATTCTGAATGAATTTGACAGAAGAGCAAAAGTTACAAAATTCCATTGGTTTCAGTTAGCACTTAAAACAGAAGGAATGGACATGCTCACACAGCCCCTGGCTTAGCATGCCCTGTGTGCACACCGCAACCCTTATTCAACCAGCACATGTCCTCCCCCTACAAGAAGGATCATCTTACTTGGCAGAAGTGAGAAGTAGATTTCCTTATGCACCATGGTTAGGATTCCACTTCGAGCGACACTATATATGGTCCACAATAAGCCCACTTCCCCTGCCATAATCAGGATTAATCTTACTATTGGCAAACATAGGAACAAGAACTTGGAAGTCACACTTCATGATGAGCCCTTGGTAATAAATGCTGAGGATCTAAAAAGGTGAGGAGTTTCAAGGGAAAGGGCATTTACAGCCTCATAGTAATCCTGGAGAGAATGCAAATCAAGCCCACACTTAGCCAGAACCTAGTGTCGCAAATGAAAGATGAGGTATTCAGTGGGAGCATTCATTGTCTTTATAATACATGGACAAAAAAGTATGTTTATGTGAACATACCCTTCTTCTCCTAACACACACATACTTTTAAAACACAGGATTCGTCCATGTCTGTGTTTTATACTAATATAGCATGTTTTGGGTAGTCCGATTCCTATGTTGTTATTGTGGGACAAATAGTTTAAAATTGTTTGGAAATAGTCTAGTAGAGTTGTGGCGTTTTTTATTGTTGGGTTTTCTTTTATTTCTCTCTTTTCCTTCTTTTTTTACTTGGATGGAACTGGGATTCATGCAACTGGGTTGGCCCACCTGACTCCCTGAGTTCAAATTGTTAAATGACTAATGAGTCAGATATCTAGGACATGATATATGTAAATAGCATAGCATTGATATAAGTGCCTTTTTGTTCGTTACTTGAAACTAAAACATCTCAAAGTGTGTTATAAGGAGATATTAAAGTACAGAGTAATAATTTCTATGAGACCCTGAGGGCACTGACCATTGCAGTCAAAGTCCTAAGGCCTGTCAGTGCCAAATGTTGAAGAACCAATGCTTGGCTTAACTTTCCTGGCTCCCACATCTGAATCCCCCTCTCAGGAAGAGCCTTGTTTCTGTTGGGGAGAAAGAATTTTCTTTGCCCTTCAAGATCCTTCTTGCTGGACTAAGAATCAAGTTGACATGAGAGAGATTAATGGTAGAAGGTCAAATTTAATAGTGTATATATAGGGAATCCACACAGACAAGGAAGTTCCAAAGACAGTAACATGACACTTATATGAGCTAAGAAGAGGGGTAAGGGTCTGAGGATACAAAGAAGAGAAAGACCATTAACAGAAAGGTAAAAGGAGATGTTTGGAAAACAAAGGGTGCCTAATTATGCAGATAAGTCTCTTAGGTAAAGAGGAATCTTTATTAATCTGTCTCTCTTCCTGGTACAAGCAGGTAGTTGAGGAGGAGGACAAGAGCTTTTTCTGAATCTGCTGCGTTTTGATTGCTTTTAACTCAAAATAATGTTCATGCCAAAGTGGCCCATCTTGGGGCAGCCTGCAGTTGGACCCCATACCCTATCCACCATTCTCTCTCTTCTCCTTCTTCAACTCCTGTTCTCCCTGATAAACTCATTCACACTAGGTTTGACAAATGACAAATAAGACATCATATGTTAAATTTTACGTGAGAGGTACATTTCAGAAATGTTTGCATTTTTACAGGATATATGCCTTAATTCAAGGAAGAAATAGCAAAATTTCCATCAGTGGTGATGGTAGGTTTGGTTTAGGTTTGGGGGTAGGAAATAGGAAGGGGTCTTATTAGTAACCCTAAAATCTTACCATGTAGAAGGCTGCTTGTTACACACAAATGTTAAATGGGAATAATATATTCATGGATGACCTTTTTTCTCAATAAATCAAATGAGCCATTATGACCCCAAATATCAAGAGAAATCTTTATGATAATTGCTTTATAAGAATTTTAAGAGTCTTATGAATGATACTTAAATTATTTAATCTGAACTTTGATTTTAAACTGAAATCCTGATGAAGCTATTATGACCCTCCTCATGATTTGAAAAAAACAATATTCAAGTAAATATTAGTGAATAAAGTTATATTACACTGATGATATTAGAACCAATAGCATATTACAGACATTTTGCATAGCAGAGAAGAGTACAGTCCAATGCACTGTGTTGCTCGTAGTAGACAAAGATGTTAGTTGAATGAATGAATGAATGGAGGAATAAATGAATGGCATTATAAATGACAATATTATAATCTATCTAAATTTACTCTGTAATATGATCCAATGGATTTTTCCAAGTTATGGCATCTTTAAAAAATTTTTTGTAATGCAATGTTCCACCTCAGCCAGGTAGAAATTACTCAAAGTCCAAATCAAGTTCCCTATCTAAAAACAATATAGGAATATTAAAAACTTCTTGTGAGATGGTGATTTAGGATAATAGAAAAAAATGTCATATTGTCGTATTTTAAGCAATGTATAACTATAGGACTTGTGTTTTTGCAGTTGCTTTTGATTATTCTCCACTGATTACTTGGAAAGAATTCCAGTCATTCATGCCCTGGGATATAGCCATTCTTGTTGGTGGAGGGTTTGCCTTGGCAGATGGCTGTGAGGTAATACTCTGTGCCTAAGATATTTAACAATTAACTAGACTTTTCAAAAGAAGAACAGGAGATACTCAAGCTTTGGCATATTCAACTTTATTCTATCATTTAATGATGCAGAATTCAATAGCCATGCAGTAAGTATACCACACAGATGAACTGAGTTTAATAATTTTTACAGGCTACAGGTATAAAATATCATTTTTAAATGATGTTCCAATATGTAAAAAGGAATAAAGCAAAGAAGATTAGAGTTCTCTCACATTTTTTTTTTAAGAGAGAGAGAAAGCAAGGGCAGGTGGACAGGGAGGAGCAGAGAGGGAGAGAGAGAGATTCTCAAGCAGACTCCATTGCTGAGCACAGAGCCCGACCCTGAGATCATGACCTGAGCTGAGATCAAGAGTCGGACCCTTACTGACTGAGCCACCCAGGCTCCCCAAAGATTAGAATTCTTAATCCATAAAATAGTATTAGAAAATTAGCTAGTAAGAAAAAAAATAAAAATCATATGTACAATGACTCCTACCAAAACATTTTGTTTATAACTTTACCTTATTTCATGATGAATTTGAGTAGCTCACAGACTTCCCTTCAATATATCATAGTCCTAAGGCTGTCAAAGAAGGAGAATGAGAAATAATAGTACTTTATTACATCATTTATTTATTACATTATTTATTACCTATCAAGAACATTAGAGGTACTTTGTACACGTTTATTGAATGAAGTCCAGAGAGAATTTTACATAACCATGGCTAATATTGTATTATGTCCAATTTTAGGGAGAAATAAAGCCACCATGAGGAATAAAGTTGCTATTTCTTTGGCCTATCATCTATCCAGTTTATATAAAGCACAAGTTTGGGGAGGCCTTTGTTACTTGAAAGTCATTGTAGGACTCCTAGAAGAAAAGTATCTTCTCAAAAAGTCCATGAAAATTTTTTACTCTTTGACTCATTAAAAACCTCTCATTTCTGGATTTCATAGCCTTCTGTGAAACACTTAAAGCTCACAGCTGTTCCATTTCCTTATTCAGTCATCAAAGTAAAAAGGATGGTGAGAGAGATATGTTGTGTCCAGGCTTTTAGTTTCTGGAAAGTTAAATTTTTATTCTTCTCAAGACAAATAACTATCTGCTATCTTCTTAATAGCCTATAGGGAGACTTTTTTGCTTCTGACTTCATTGTCATTTTTTCTGTGTGGTATTTGGACACTGAGCTCTCAGCAATATGATTTAGTAATGGATGAAAATCTTAGAAATTGTCTCAATTCTGAGTGGCACTTACAATGTTGTTTTATGTCTAGATTCGGCTTGCCTCAGAGACCACTCAAATTAAAATGATAGAAATATAAAGCAAATACACTTTTCTACTATTTCAGCAAGAATGAGATCTGGTTTCTGAGAATCAATAACTTCCATTCTTTTGACTGATAATCTGAATTATGAGGGAATCAGAATCAGCAATTCTGACATTGATATGAATTCTATTCATCTCTGCTTCCCAGAATATCTGTCTGAATTGGACCCTAGATACTCAAAGGAATTTTAAAAGCATTACCCAGACCCTAGAATTACAAAATCTAAGAAAATGAAAAGGCACAGACTGCCTGTGATACACTAGGCTCTCTCACTGGCAGAATTAGGGAAAGCATGGAGGGAGATCTATGAAATTCTTAGTATATAGAATTAAATGTCTGTGGGACATCTAGAATAACCCTACCCCTGAGTGGGTATACTGAAGCCATGAGCTTCAAAAATATGGCTGTGGACAAATATGCCCTTAGAAACTGATTTTACAAAGATTTTGAAGACATTTACTCTTTTAAAATTTTGTTCCAAACTGTAATTAGTTTGGCAAATGGCCAGAACTAGATAACCCTTCTGGTTGGGAGCCCTGAGATAGCAGCTAGCTCCTAAAGCATTCACCTTTTTGTAGTTCCCTGTCTCTTAAATGCCCCTTAACATTGTTTTAACATAATCACAGTACACTAAGTGACTGAGGTATGAGTAATATTCATGTACTCATAATGGCAAACTTTAAACATTGATTTAATAAAAAATGTTGATATATGAGTAAAAGAAATAGAGGGACAGGAAATATATATATAGTGGATGGTGTAAGAAAGCTAAATCCTTATGTAACATATTAGAAAGTCAGTAAATAATGTCTAAATTTGAAAATTAAGAAAAAGCATAATTTAAAAAGTAGCATAAATAGCTAATATGGGTTGAAAATTGTCTCTGAGGAACACAACTTAGGAGAGGAGAGAGGTAGACCAGAGGGCTGCCATTTTCCTAAAGCCCCATAGTCCCACATGACTTGTTAAAATATCCACATATATATTTTTTTTTAAGATTTATTTATTTATTTATTTATTTATTTATTTATTTGTTAGAGAGAGAGAGCATGGGTGAGAGAGAGTGAACGAGAGTACAAGCAGGGGGAGCTGCAGGCAGAGGGAGAAGCAGGCTCCCTGCTGAGCAAGGAGCCCGATGCGGGCCTCGATCCCAGGGCCCTGGGATCATGACCTGAGCCGAAGGCAGCCGCTTAACCAACTGGGCCACCCAGGTGTCCCTAAAATATCCACATATATTAATTAGATAAAATTAAAATTTAATTGAAAAAATGTGAGAAGACAATTCAAATTTCCTAAAGCATGTCAATAGTGTTAAAATAAGAATAATTGAGAGTTCCTCCATGTCAAAGCCACCTAGATCTTCCAAACCATGGAAAAACATGAAAGATTAAACTTATATTTCAGAAACTGAGTTCTTAGAGCAAGTGATACATTTTATACATTTAAATTGTGTCTGATTAAAATGAATTGTTAATGAATAACATTGCAATTTTTTTTTTTTTTTTTTTAGGAATCAGGACTGTCTAAGTGGATAGGAAATAAATTATCTCCTCTAGGTTCATTACCAGTATGGCTCATCATTCTGATATCTTCTTTGCTCGTCACATCTTTAACAGAGGTAGCCAGCAATCCAGCTACCATTACCCTCCTTCTCCCTATATTATCTCCATTGGTGAGTATCTCATTCATCTGCTTTTATACTCATCAAAAGAGCTGTGTTCTACTTTGCTTGTTCTCATATTGTGGTATAGAATCATTTTTGGCATGAATGATCTTCCTGTAAGTAACTTATAGAGTGGTCTTTATTTGCTTTAATACATTTTTAGGAGACCTCAACTCAGGAGAACTCTTTTCTTCCACATTCAAGCAGCAGGATCTTAAGAGAAGCACTTACCTTCTTCTCTCTGCCCAGATATTTCATTTGCAGATAAGTGGGAGGGTCAGCCTAGATCCTTTCTAGCTATAAGACTTTGGGAGTCCATGTTTGCTGGCAACTTTAGTATTTAGATCTCTAACACTGACACTTCTCCCTCCAGATTATTCCTCAATTTCTGAGAAGTGGTTCATATAAGTGATTTGCAAGTGAATGAAAAGCTAGGCTTACACTTCAAGCTTTAAGCTTAAATATCTTAGACACGGTTCTCTATGGCCCAGGGAATAATTTTAAAAGATAAGTAAAAAACAGATTTGCAAGGAGAGAAAGGAAAAGACAATCTTCCTTTTTCCTCCCCACGTAGCTAGCAATTACAAGAAATAGCTTTAAGTAAAATGTTTTTCTTATTGGGACAGCTGAGTGTGGTGAGAAGGTAGCACATTAAATTAAGAAGGATTGCCCTTCTGGAATTGTTCCTCTACCAGCTCAAGGGGCATATGTTGGCATTCTTAGGCTGCTGCTTCAAGTTAGAGAAGAAATGTAGGCAGTTTATATTGGTAAAATATCATTTTGGTTTTTCTGTTTTTCACTTCTCAACATGGCACAGTTAGAAAATTATGTGATGAATTAAGAATAGTAGTAACTCTCCTTCTGTGATGATCCCTAAGCAAATTTTATTTTATTTATTTATTTTTAAAGATTTTATTTATTTATTTGACAGAGAGAGACACAGCGAGAGAGAGAACACAAGCAGGGGGAGTGGGAGAGGGAGAAGCAGGCTTCCCTCTGAGCAGGGAGCCTGATGCGGGGCTTGATCCCAGGACCCTGGGATCATGACCTGAGCCGAAGGCAGATGCTTAACGACTGAGCCACCCAGGTGCCCCCCTAAGCAAATTTTAAATTATATATGGCACAGAGGCAGTAAAGTTAATGGAATAATGAGAAGCTTTGGAGCCAGAAGAACCCACGACCCTTCATAAGCTCTCCTGTTTGCCAACTTTGTTTTGGACAAGTTACTTTAGCCTTTCTGGGCCCTAGTTTCTTCTGTTATTTGGGGCTATAGTAGCCATCTCATGGGTCATTGGGAAAATTCAGTTATTTTACATAAATGCACACACACACAGAACACTTAGCACTAGATAAATAATAAATTGTTTCTGTTTTTATTTAGTTCCTGGAATAAATGATACTTTATTTTCTAAATGAACTGAGCTGTAATACTTAAATGAGCACCAATAACCATATAAAAAAACAAGAGGAAGAGACATTTCTGAAAAATACTCTTTAAGTTATAACTGCATTTATGTGTATAATATTATATTTAGATTTTTACCTGCTTCTGGGAAAGCTTATCATAGTGATTTTATTCATTTCGATCCTTGGTGCCTACCTCAAAATTTTACATAGACTCCTTTTTATCTTTTCCAACAGGCTGAAGCCATTCAAGTGAACCCTCTTCATATTTTGATACCATCTACTCTGTGTACTTCATTTGCATTCCTCCTACCAGTAGCAAATCCGCCCAATGCTATTGTTTTTTCATATGGCCATCTAAAAGTTATGGACATGGTGAGTGAGCTGAAAGAAAGCAATCAGATCCAATAGACATTTTTGTGTGTAATGTCTTGGGTTATCACTCCTTTTACACACTAATCAGCTGCCAGGAAAAGCATGGCTTGAGTTCTGCTTCTGAAGGTGAGTACATGATTGGTCACAGAATTATTTTTAAGAATGATAACCAGAAGCAAACTTGCCATTAGAATTTGCAGTCACAAATACAGAGATACTGAATGCATCTGTAATGTCCTAGAAAAATGAAAAGAGTGGTAGTCAAGGACTAGCTTGAGAATATTCTAGTCTCCCCCCAGTCTTGATTACCAACGTCCAAACCAAACAAGAATATAATCAAAGTAAATTCAGTGAGCTTACTGTGCAAATGCAGTTCCAAAGTAAGTCCCAGTTCCCTCCTTCCACACGTAGTGCTGTCCCTACCACCCTGCAATGTAAAAACTCTGGAAAGGTCTCTATGCAGAAGTCACATAATATCCTTTTAGAAAAGAAAATGTGCATAATATAATATAACCATTGTCCAGTGTATGTGAATTTAAAAAAATAAAGACAGGATTCTGGAATAAATGAGTGGCTTGCATGAATAGTAAAGGGGGCCTCTGTAATAATCATTGCTAGGTATCCCCTTTTCCTTTGGGGCTCCATGTTTTAATACAGAGAATTCAGAGATAAGCAAGCTTTCTCTGTGAAGAGATAGCAAATATTTGACACTGTCTGGGCCATATGCTCTCTGTCACAACGACTCAGTTCTGCCATTGTATCGTGAGTGCAGCCAACACCAACATGGAACCGCCCTGGGTGTGGTCGCATAAAACTTAATTTACCAAAACAGGTCATGAACAGGAGTTTGCCAACCTCTGTTTTAATGGATAGAAAGCAACTTTGAAATTTTTAGTGGATACCAGGATGATGATATAAGAGCCAGAAAAATGAGAACTCTAAGGAAGATGAATAGAAGTGGCATTTTATTAAATCTCAATAAGAGAATACTGAAGGCTAAGCTAATAATGGTATTGACTGAATATGAAGGATCCAGTTATCATATAGTGACCTGAACCTTATCCACTGAAATATAAGACCTCAAAACTCATATTCTGATTTAACATGAAATGGCAAATTTTTAAAAGGATTTTTTTTTTAATCAGCAGAGGAACCTCATAGAATCTCCAACTAAATCTCATTTAGTTGGGGACAGATTCTCTTTTGACATGCATGGAAGAACTCATTGTTTTATGAAATGACAACAGTTTATACTAATCATTTATGATGCATGTAAATCTGACATATACTTTCTGCTATAGTATTCTGATTCTCCTATAGGTTTCCTCTTCAGAAAACTGACATTTATGCTCTTTCCTATTCAAGGTTAAAGCTGGACTTGGCGTTAATATTGTGGGTGTTGCTGTGGTGATGCTGGGCATGTCCACGTGGATCGGGGCTATGTTTGACCTCTCTACTTACCCTTCTTGGGCTCCTCCAATTAGTAATGAGACCATGCCATGACAAGCATGAATGTTATGACTATCCTGTGGTGAGTTTTGAGAACCACTGAGAATTCACTGCAGATTTGGCATTGGAAAATTGATGACACATTTAAATTAGTCCTGATCTCACTACTGTGGTTCTAGTAAACACCCAAAACCTGCTGTCATAACCCAGAGTTCACAATTCCTTTGAGATGCAACGAAAGAGCATCTACGTGCCTTTATCAAGAAACCCACAGCTGAGATTTTGCTCATGAACCATATGCATCCTGCTTCAACATAAGAGTAATTTATAACATGACCTTCAAAGAGATTAGGTGATTTGCTTCATTTTACAGTTTGGGTTTGGTGTAGCATTTCAAACATCAATTTATTATTTCAGAAACTTCCCACAGAAGTAAGAAATAAAATATACCAGTTAATTAGGTACTTGGGTAAATCATTTCTGTAGTGTTGTTGAAGGGAATTTGTTGAAAAACCAAAACTGTGGCCAGCTGGTGGCACAGAAGAAAGGTTTAATCTAAGTGAAATGTGCATTCTCTCATTTAAAAAGTACCAGATTATTCTTGATGTATACATATGGTATGAAAATTGAAATTGAATTAGTAGTTTCAAAATTATAGTTGAATCCACTAAATAACAGAAAAGTCATGGATAAGGATTAATTTCTACTTGACCCTATGGTGAGATTAATATAATTCATATCTTTAATATCTCAGTGCACTAAGAAATGCATTTTGTAGAGCTATGAATAATGCTTGCTATGATTTGCACTGTTAGCACAGTATAGTTATAAAAGAAAGCCAAACACTATAAAACTATTAACACATTTATGTAAATGTATAGCAATTTTTCTTGTTTATCTTCAGAAATACATAAAGTCAGGGGCGTCTGGGTGGCTCAGTCAGTTAAGCATCTGACTCTTGATTTCGGCTCAGGTCATGGTCTCAGAGATGTGAGATCGAGCCCCACGTTGGGCTCCGTGCTGGGCCTGGAGCTTGCTTAAGACTCTCTCTCCCCTTCTTCCTTTACCCCTCCCCCGCTCTCTCTCTCTCTCTCTCTCTCTCTCTCAAAAAATAAAAAAGATTTTAAAAAATTAAAAAATAGAAATACATAGGTCATATGTAAAAAGAGGAGATTGAGAAATTTAAATGAATTATCACTATGTATAGAGACAGAAAAAAGTCACATAACTCCATTATTATCAACATTGAGGTGAAATATCACATGGAAAATAAGAATAAAAAATTGAAACTACTGACAGATTTACAAAAGAGAAAATAAATTATTCATGGGCAAACAAAAACAAAAAGGAAAGAAAAGAGATCTGAACAAATGAAAGTTGGAAGAGAATAATCTCTGAACACTAAGGATGTGAAGAGGAATAAGGTCTATTGACATTCCAAAATCCGACTACAGGGAGAAAAAATGACAGTCAAAAACAAAATAATGTGCAGTTAGGAAAAGATGGATAAGTTAAAACATAACAATTCTCATGCTAAAAATAAAAAGGAAGACAGGTTAAGAAAATACCTTTGGTATTTTTAATCTTCATAGAAGTCATCAGACCTGGTTTGGGTTTTTTGCAAATGATAGTATTTATAAAGTTATTCTTAAAAATTAAATATAGTAAAAAGTATTTTTAAAAAGGAAGACATTTCTTTAAAAAATTATATATGATAGATTGTCCATTATTTTCTGTTTATTCATCAATGCAAAATTTATCATTTTTTAAAAATTTGTCCATTTAAGCCTTAAAATATATTTCTGCTTATGTATATCTTCTAAGTTCCCTCTATTCACTTGTTTCTTTCCCTATCATATGTTACACATTTTCTTATGATCCATAGTATTTCTTTTTGGCTTTTTTCTAGTCATTCAATTTATCACTGCTGAATTATATTATGTGATGAATACATTTTAATTATGAAAAATGAAATGACTTTTCAAATTAGAATGAGTAAGTTTTGCTCTCAAGAGAATAATATAAACATTTCAACCTGAATCATTTTAATGAATTACTTCCAACAGCTGCCCCTGAGTACAGGAAAAATAATACTTTGTCAAAATTTGTTTAAGTGAGCCATATCATTCTCTTGCTACATCTTTCTGTTTAGTTGACATATCAAAAATGACTTAACTCATCCATTTCACATTTGTCCCAGTTACATCAAAATTCTCAAGCTATTTTAGTTTGAAAGTTGAATACGGTCTTTGAAAGTTTCCAAAAGGGAATCTGAACAGATGATTAAACAAATCTCTGTCCTCCCACTCTATGGTAGACAGTGTTTTTGTTATTATCCTGATCCTTACTTAAAGGTTAGCTAGAAATCTTTGTCACTTTAAATCCCAGGATCTTACTTAGGATTGGATCTTGTCTAGATAATAGTAGCAATTTCACTAAGTGCCTATTTACTGTCTGTTCATTCAAGTGCTTAGAAGACTCCACTGGCATATGTGTATCCTTCACTCCCCTCAACTGCCTCTGTACACGTAAGCATCTCTAGAATTCAGACTTCCTTCCTTTCAAACGTCTGCACTCTTCCCACCTTACTTGGTATCCAGGGCTTTGTTCTCTCTTTTCAGCCTGGGAGGTAGGGAGGTACACTTTTAGCCAATGGCACTAATTAACCCTACTAGCCAAAATTGATAAAACAATATCCTGATAAAACAATAAAATAAAACCTTAACTGTTTCTTGACATGTGTACTACATAGTATTATATTTCAAAGATTTATTATTAGACACATTATTCTATCTCTGCCATGGCTAAATATATTGGTAAGGATCTTTGTGATACTTTTGTTCAAAGTTTTATTGATTTAGTTAATGAATGACTACCTTTGCTTGGCTATGTGGATTTTAGCAAATTAAATGTTTTTTACTTTTAGGAGGGGGAGGGTTGTACTAATAATGAAAGAATAAACCCAAACAAACTGGGTCAGTTTTAGTACTCTAACATAATCTAAAAAGGAAAAGTTAAAATTGTTGCTCTAGGACACCATTAGCCATGTTATTCAGAAATGAAACACTTTAGTCAAAGTAAAAATTTACTAGGTAAGTTTTGGGAATGCAAATATCAAAACCACAGGTCCTCATCATAGAAGCGAGACCAGACTAGCCCAAGAGTAAAGAGTAAAACAGCATATAACTAAAGCAGAAATTAAAGGGTTTTTCCAAACATGGGGATCTTCATTTGCCTAGGAAGAAAAAGGCACAGCATTTAAAAAAGAAATAAAGGGGATTGTCTTACTTATAGTATGGTAGTATAGATATTGGGGGCAGTTTTGGGCGGTAGATCTTAAAGCCAACTAATAAAAAATATTGTATAACATACATTCCCGTGTCAGCAAGAAAATAACCAAAGTCCTCAGAAGAAAAAGATGATGGAGCACCAGCAAGAATCCAGACACTTAAACAAGGATTGATAGTGGCAACTGCTAATCCCTAGAGATCTCAAAATTTTCTTTTAATAGGCACACAGGGAACAAGGGATGGGAGACAAAGCCAGGACCCAAGCAAGTTGTGGGTTGAGTGGAAAACTACACAGAGTGAGGATTTCAAAGGACTATTCTCCGAGAAATTGTGAGCTAGGAAAAAAAACCATCCTATAGAGGGAAAACTTCATTGGTCTATGCACCAGGTGAAAGGGTTAAATCTCCCTTGAGAATTCATGACTGTGCAGGTTATGGGCTTGAAGTCTCACTACCAGTTTATGTGGGAAAAAAACCTTAATCTCAAACTTTAAAAGAATCCTGGGTTGGTAGTGTGCCTAAGTACCTGGCAAAAGAAGGAACGCCTTCTTCAACCTGGGGCTCGAAGAATTTCTAATGTTAAAGCTCCGTGAGGGATTATAATCAAAACTTGTAAAGTCTGCCAAGACATAAAATGTACTGTTCAAGAGCCACATAAACAAAAGAAACAATCCAAAGTACAAAGACAACAGATACTCTAATTGTCAAATACAGAATATAAAACGAGGGAGTGTGTTTGAAAATATAAAAGAGGGTATTGGAAATATAATAATAATAATTGTGGTAATAAATGTCTCCCTAAGATTTCTGTCTCCTGATTATTTAGTCAAACACTAATCTAGGTACTGCTGTGAAGGGGTTTTGCAGATGTAATTAAGAATATTAATCAGCTAGCCTTAAAATATGCAGATTACCCTGGATTATCCAGGTGGTCCTAATGTGATCATATGAGCCTTTAAAAGCAAAAGAGGAAGGTAGAAGAGTCAAGTGGGTAAAATGAGACAATGGGAAATCAGAGAGATTTAAAGCATGAGAAGGACTGGACTCATTATTGGTGGATTTGAAGATGAAAGGAGTTATAAGCCAGGGAATGGAGAAAGCCTCTAGGAGCTGAGAATGACCCCTGGTTGAAATCCAACAAGAAAACAGAGGCCTCGGTCCTACAGGTACATGGAACTGAATTCTGCCAACCACGTGGGAAGAGCCTAGAAGTAGATTCTCCTTAAGAGCCTCCAATAAGGAGCACAGCCTGGCAGATGCCTTGATCTTAGGCCTATGAGACTTGTTTTGGGACAGGTCTGTTAATCTACAGAATTTTAAGATAATAATGACTACTGTTTTAAGCCCCTAAATTTTTATGTTTTGACAATAGAAATCAAATATAATAAGGAACGAGAGACTATGAAAAGTGACCAGATAGATCTGAAAAAGTATCAAATAGAAATTTTAGATATGAAAAGTGTAATATTCTAATTTTGTCCTCAGGTCCCCATTTTTCTTGGCAGCAGAACACTTAATCTAATTAAATCTAAGTCAAATTCACCATTGCAGTGTTTTAACTGATTTCAGAGTCTAACTTAGTCAACTTAGTTTTTGTGTTTTAGAGCCTCTCTCTTATTTCCTTCAGCTTAGGGTTTTTATCTAAGTTTTGTAGACCGTACATATGAAACTCTCACTGGGTGGCAGAAACGCATCTAGTCTTTGTGATTGGACTGGCTTCCACTGAGATGTACATTCCTCTGAAGTGTACAATTCCCATTGGCTTTATCATTCACTTTTGATTTGAAGATCTACTTATGCGACTCACTTCATCCCTGAAATCAACATCTCTTCATCATAACCACAAGCCCTATTGATCCACCACTTCAGGAGCTTACAGGACTTTGGATGCTCTCTGCATCTCTCTGGGGTCCAAGCAGTCTTAGGAGGAAGGTGTGTCTAAGCCTTTTATTTTATTTAGACACTCCTTGCCATTAGCCTACTCTACTGCAGGACTCCATGTTAAGTGCAAGGGAGAGAGAGCCTGAAGCTCACATCTTACACCCAGGAGAGTCACTATATTAATTAGCTCATGGCAACAATAATGAATGTAACCTATAGCCACAGAACAGAGCAAATCAGCCCAGCTCAAATAGACACCAAAGCCATTGTTTGTCTAAAGCAGTGTTTATGAGCATAGGATCTGGAGGCTGACTGCCAGAACTGAATTCCTGCTCTACCACTCACCATCCCATCCTCAGATATGTTAGTTAACCTCTGTATGCTGCACTTTCCTCATCTGAAAATGGGCCTCTGGAGGCAGAAGGATATTTTCATAGAGTTATAAAGATTAAAGGAGTTAATACACAGGGAACACTTACAGCAGTAACTGTAAGTAAATACTCAATATTAGACAGCACTCTTATTAATGTTGTATCATTTTTATTCCTTACTACATCACACAGAAGTAATTGCACTGATAGAATCACTAGCCTTGGTCAGACTCCTTCTTCAGAAGACTCTTAACCAGGATCTCATTGAAACCTTAGATTTACACGTACTGAATGGAGCACTGGGTGTTATACGCAAACAATGAATCATGGAACACTACATCAAAAACTAATGATGTACTGTATGGTGATTAACAGAACATAATGAAAAGAAAAAAAAACCTTAGATTTGCATTAGAAAGGTTACTCCTAGTTTATGACACCTAAGTAGAGATTTCCAGAGAATCTTTTCATTTTTACCCAATTGGTTCTTGGTTGAGAGAGAACACTGAAGGTGAAACAGTGAACAAAATATGTATTTTTTTAAATGGATCTCCATTTATAGGATTCAGCACACAAAGAAAATATAGGAAAATTTAGACACCATATACAATAATACTACAAACCAAGTTCAATAACTTTTTGAAATAACGTGGCATGTTGGTATCGAATGAGCCTCTCACTCCATTAAATGATGCTCATCATTAGTTTTCACTTCAGGGATTTTCAAATAGTTCAACCCCCCGCCCCCGTCGCCAGTGCTCCCTGGAGCATTGTCGGCAGGGTTGTTGATGAATCCTGACAGCTGTAGTTCCGCACACCTGCTGAGCTGAGTGCACCCTCTGACCTCCGCACCGCAGCACATCCGCGGCTGGGCCACTGAGTCAGACGCCATGCCTTTGTGGATATCGTGCTGTAAAAAGTATGCAGTGAAGATTACCAAAATATCAGAAATGTCACGTAGCTTCCTCCTTCATTCCAAGAAAATTTATGTGCTCTTGCATCCATGAGTAATAGCCAGCATTTCCATTATTTTCCTTATGTATTCTAATTGCTTCATTCTGTCCTTTTTTATTTAGCACACCTTTCTTTCTTGACACATTGTCTTTTTTTAAAAAAGCAAATGTGTTTGGACTTCTCAGAAAGTCAGATACTATGTTTGTTATAATCTCAAGAATAGTGGTTTCTTACAGCACTTCTACACAAAGAAATTACAAATATACATCTACTCCAAATTCTATTATGGCCTACGAATACATTTTCAAATAAAGCTTGAAAATGAAATACCTTATATTTTGTGCAGTGGCTTTCAAACTCCAAGTCATCTTGATAGAGAGTGGGGGAAAATTTTGGTGGAAAAGCTTAGGGAAGAAGAGATGTTTTGAATAAAGGAAGTTTGATTTATCTTAAAATGACTGCCATGAAATTGGCTTTTGGTTTGAAGAAAGACTAATTCCTCAAACAATTTTGTATCTGTTAGAATGTTGGCCTTCCAGACTAGCTTCCTTTCCTTCCTTAACACTTCTTGGGAGTTTAGGGACTTTCACTACCTTTGACAATTAAAATAAGCTGTGTACCAGAAGCAAAAATTTTTGAGACTAGAACAGGAACCCAATGAACTCTAGTCATAACACATAAATCAACTTAGGAAGAATTGACATCTTAAAAATTTTGAGTCTCCTGATCCATGAACACACTGTATCTTTCTATTTATTTAGGTATTCTTTAATTTCCCTGAGTAGTGCTATAGTTTTCAATGTACAGTCTTGTTCATCTTTAAGCACATTTATCCCTAAGTGTTTCATATTTTTAATATTAATATATTTCAATTTTTGATGCTATTGTAAGTGGTCTTGTTTTTTAGCTTCAATTTCTGAATTGAATTTCTGAATTGCCAGGATTTAGAAATGCCATTTATTTTTATAAATTGATTTTGTACCTGCACCCTCGCTAAGCTAACTTATTATTTCTAGTTGGGTTTTTTTTTTTTTTTGTAGATTTCATAAGATTTTGTACATAATATCTTCTGTGAATAAACTCAGTGATATTTCATCCTTTCCAATCCGGATACTTTTATTTCTCATTTTATCTTAAGGTATCCTTGTCTTTTTTCTGGGGAGCCTCGGTTAAGTGTCTGACCCTTGGTTTAGGTTCAAGCTGTGATCTCAAGGTTGTGGGATAGAGCCCCATGTTGGGTTCCACAACTGGTGTGGAGTCTGCTTGGGTTTCTCTCTCCCTCTTCCTCTGCCCCTCTCCCCTGCGATCTTTCTCTCTCAAATAAATAAATAAATCTTTTTAAAAAAGGATGTCCTTGTCTTTTTTCTTCTTTTAGTAGCAAAGCATTTTTTTCTTACCATTAATTATGAATGTTGGCTGTAGAATTTTCAGAGCCTCTTTATCAGATTGAGGAAATTCTAATGCTAGTTTGCTGAGTTTTTGTTTGTGTTTTAATCAGGAATGGATGTCGGAATTTGCCAAATGCTTTTGCCACATCTTTGGAGGTGATCTTATGATTTTCTTTTTTAGTCTGTTAATATGCTAAATTACATTGAATTAAACAAACTTTGAACATGATATTTTTTATTTTTTATTTATTATTAGATTTTATTCACTAATATTTTGTTAAGAATTTTTGCACCAATGTTCAGGAGGGGCATTGTCTATAACTCTCTTACTTTGTTGCCTTTGTTGTTGTTGTATTAGGGTAATGTTTGCTTCAGAGAATGAGTTAGGAAGCACTTTCTTCTCTTCAATTATCTGCAAGAGTTGTAGAATTTAAATCCTTTTAAACTTATTGAGATTTGTTTATGAAAGAAATTGTTTATCTTGATAAATATTCTGCCTTAAAAAGGATATGTATTCTGCTGTTGTTGGGCAGAGTCTTCTAAAGTGTTAATTGGGTCAACTTGGTTGCTACTTTTTCTCGTATTCTATATTCTTACTGATTCTTTTCCTACTTGTTCTATCAGTTATACATTGAGAGAGGTATGTTGAAATCTTAGCCGATAATTGTGGATTTGTCAATTCTCCTTGCATTTTTATCAGGTTTTGTTTTAGGTTTATCAAAGTTCTATTTTTTGGTTGGTGTGCCAGTGTTTAAAATTGCTATGCACTCTATGCTTTTATCACTATATAATGTTCTTTTTATCAATGTTGATATTCTTCACTCTGAAATATATTGATATTAATATAAGTATTACAACTTTATAAATTAGTTTTAGCATGGGTTATCTTTCTCCAGCCTTTCATTTTTAACCTACTTGTGTCTTTATATAAAGTGAGTTTCTTGTAAGAAATATAACTGAACCTTGTTTTCTTATGTTTTAATCAAATATGACAGATTCTGTCTTTTAATTTAGGTGCTTGGGCCATTTATATTTAAAGTGATTATTGGTATAATTGCATTTAAATCTACCATTTTGTTATTTTTTTCTATATTATTTGTTCTGTGCTTTGTTTTCCCCTTATCCTGCCCTCCTTTGGATTAACTGACTACTTTTTTTTTTTGACTACTTTTTACTATTTAATTTTATTTCATTTCTTGACTTACTGTAATTTTTGCAGTTGCTTGAAGATTTATAGTATACATCTTTAACTTATCACAATTTACTATAAGTAATATATTATAATTGTATAATTATATAATTATAATTGTATAATTATAATATTCTTAAAAGAGTTTATACCTATAACCCCCCATTACCACTTTGTGTTGTCATACATTTTATTTCTATATGTATCATAAACTCAAAAATGCATTGCTACTATTTTTTATCTAAATAGTCAAATATCTTTTGAAAATATCAAAAATTGTTTTATATTTCCCCACATTCTTCATTCCTTTTATATAGGCTTGTTATTTTAATTTCTACCAGATATAATTTTTATTCTTTAGCTTTTGTAAGTCTGAAAAAATATATATTTTGCTTTCATTTCTGAAGAATATTTTCACTTGGAATAGAATTTTAGATTGCAGTATTTCCCTCTCAGGAATTTAAAGATGTGTCACAGTCTTCTGGTTTATATTCTTTTTGATGAGAAATGTACTTTAACTCGTAACTCTGTTCTTCTGTATGTAATGTGTATTTTTTTTTCCCCTCTGGCTGCTTTTAAGATTTTTCTTTATTACTGATTTTGTGCAATCTAATTGTGAGGTACCTTGATGTAATTTTGTTTGTTTCTAGTGTTCAGGATTCATTAGGCTTCAAAGATTATATATAGGGTTTTTTTAAAAATCAAATCTAGAAAACCTTCATCCACTATTCCTTAAAATATTCTCTCTACTCTTTTTATTTCAGGGACTATAATTACAAACATATTTGGTCACTTGAAATTATCCTAAAGTACACTGAATCTCTGTTTTTGCTTTTTGTTTTTTCCATCATTTTCTCTATGTGTATCATCTTGGATAGTTTCTATTGCTACATCTCTTGGTTCACCAATTCTTTCTTCTGCATTGCCTAATCTTCTGTTAATTCCATCAAGTATATTTTCCATCACAAACTTTGTAATTTTCAACTCTAGATATTTGATTTGGGTCTTTTATATTTTTCCTGTCATTATTGAGCATACTCATATTTTTCTCTACCTTCTTGAACAAACATAATATAGTTTTAATAACTTTTGATGTTCTTGTCTACTAATTCTATCATATATGTCATTTCTGCTTCGATGCTTATTGCTTGATTTTTCTCTCTTTTAAGAGTCAGATTTTCCTGCTTTTCCTGCCTGGTAATTTTTTTTTTTCAATTGAAAAAAAGGCATTGCTTATTTTGCTTTGTTTAATACCAGATATTATTATTTATTTTTATTTTTTTCCTATATACTTGAATATTATTCTGGGGCACAGTTGCGTTATTTGAAAACAGTTTGACCCTTTTAAGGTTTGCTCTTAAGATTTATTGGGTGAGGGCGCCTGGGTGGCTCAGTCGTTAAGCGTCTGCCTTCAGCTCAGGTCATGATCCTGGAGTCCTGGGATCGAGCCCCGCCTCGGGCTCCCTGCTCGGCGGGAAGCCTGCTTCTCCCTCTCTCACTCCCCCTGCTTGTGTTCCCTCTCTCACTGTGTCTCTCTCTATCAAATAAATAAAAATCTTTAAAAAAATAAAATAAATAAAATAAATAAAAAATAAAAAAAAGATTTATTGGGTGAGACCAGAAAACCCTTTAGTCTACAGCTACATTTGCTTCAGTACTAAGGCAATAATACCCTTTTGAGTATTGTACTTGATGCTCCATTAATTTTAAGGATTTCCATTCTAGCTGGTGGGAACATGAATTATTCCCAGCCTTGTGTTAGTTTTTGGAATTGTTCCCATGTAATAATTTTGATTAGTTCTTTCTGCACCCTCAGGTAGTTTCCTAAGAGACTTGTGTTGATCAGTAGTCAGCAGAATAGCAGACAGGATTCCTGGAGATCTCTCTGCACATGTCTGTGCATGTTTCTCCTTTCTGATACTCTGCCTGAAAACTATAACCACCGGTCCTCTTCAGACTCCCAGCTCCATCTATTCAACATGTGATCACCAGTATCTGCCTGGATTCCCCCTTTTTTGAACTGCTGCCTAGAAACTCTCCCCTTGTTGTAAGTTGGAATAATCATAGGACTCTCTTTCAGAGATCACTGTCCTATGTCGCCTGATGTCCAATGTCTGAAAACTGCTGTTTCATATAATTTTTCCTATTTTAGTTGTTTCAGGCAGAGGGTAAATCCTGTTCCTCATGCTGCATTTTGCCAAAAGTGGAAGTATCTAGAAGAGTCAGATTTAATTATAATCCTTTTTTTTTTTTTTTTCCTAGTAAGGTTGGAATCAGAACAAGTTGAGTTAATGGTTCTGAAGTCTCCAATTTTAATCACTGGTGTATAATGCAGCTCTTAAATAAGAGAGTAAATACTAGATGAGGAGCTTCTGTGGTGGTATTGGGAAGTAGAGAGGGTTACTTCATGAATGCAATTTTGAATTTGTTGAGTTTTTTATTCACTACTTATGAGAGACTCAAGAAGAAATAACTAAAGGGCACTTAAATAATCCAAATGTGAAATGGAGGACAATGGTCAGACCTGCATTCTAGTTTAAAATATAAGATGAAGTGAGTCTAGAACATAGAAAAAATGTGTAAGCACACCCTTTCTGTTTTTTCTTCAACTTCAATACTATTATAGCTACCTAATATTAATGTCTTAAATTGTTGATGTATTTTTAAGTATTTTAATTCAAAACTGAAGATTTTATGACCGTAATTGAAAGTATGCTAAGACAAATGTAACTCATATTTTTTGTTGTTGTTTATATGTAAAAATAATAAAGGGGTAAACAAATTTAAAATCTTGGGTTAATTGTTCAGAGAACAATTCAGCTCCAAAGTAAGTTCAACATGAGAGGATAGGTCTCTGATAGAGGTTGTGGTCTGACAAGAATATTTTATCTTCACAGCCACAGAGCTTTTTGGGTAGATCATCTAACAAATGTTAAATGAATAATAAATAATGACAGGTTATTCCTCAGGGTCTGGGAAGTTATTCTTGACTACAGTCCTTGATATTGTTTTCCATTTATGTTCTCCATAAACTTTATTTATTTTTTTTTAAAGATTTTATTTATTTATTTGAGAGAGAGAGAATGAGAGACAGAGAGCATGAGAGGGAGGAGGGTCAGAGGGAGAAGCAGACTCCCTGCCGAGCAGGGAGCCTGATGCGGGACTCGATCCCGGGACTCCAGGATCATGACCTGAGCCGAAGGCAGTCGCTTAACCAACTGAGCCACCCAGGCGTCCCCTCCATAAACTTTTAATCTCCATCTCAGCTGGGAAAGTAATTGCTTCTGGTCAGAGCTGAGGGTCCACTGGGATCAAGCAGTCCTCTCCTCAGGGAATCCAGTAGGTTCCTCTTACATGCCCTCATCCTCCTCCATACAGAACCTACTCATGGGGCCTCCTTAGAATTTAAATAGGGCCAGAATTCATCATCAGAACTGGAATTTGAATTCTTTTATTGCATCTGTAGTCAGGACTGTATGTGTGATTCAATGTGCTAGAGATTTTATACTTTGAGTTAAAAGTAGTTTTATAGTTGATATATTACTGAAGGCTACTGTTACTTGTATTTACTTGCCCATTTTTTTTGTAAAACCAGAACTCTGAAGGTTATAAAGAACCTCAGTATTCCCACGGAGACAGAAGTCCCACTGGCCACTATGTACATTCCATTTCCTATATCTATCTTCTTTATCTTCATATATTCATTTGACTAAAGAATATAAACAAAGAAACACAACTATATACAATTCTCTAAAGCACTTTTGAACATTTCTAGTAGCTTGCTTTTTAAAATCTGTCATTAGCCAAGTAGTTTACAAAATATAAAGCAAGTTTCCAAGAAAGAGCATGTTTAACTAGTAATCCTTGATGGGTTTTCCTGGGAAAACCTATGTGGAAAGCAGAGATGATAACTCAACACACAAGTACTACTTGCTATAATATTACTATTGCATCTTATGCAATCTCCTCTGAATCTATTCTCCAAAGATTATGCATATTGAATCAGTAGTAAAGTGGTTCAGTATATCCAATAAGAACACTCAAAGAAATTTAAAATAAACTTTAAATTTAGATTTTTGAATGTCACAACAGAGCCAGACTAAATAGTTTACCCAACTTCAAGACTTATTATATAGATACAGTAATCAAGACTATGTGGTATTGGGAAAGACATGGATATATATAGTTGACACAGAATGAACAACCATAACTAGTCCCGCATAAATATGCCTATTTTTGACAAAGCAATTTAATTAAGGAAAGCTTTCCAGCAAATGGTGCTGGAGAAGTGAACATCCACAGACAAAAACAGAAAACAAAGCAAACAAAACTTTGACCCAAGCTTCATACTTTGTATGAAAATTAGCTCAAGATTGATCACGAACTTAAATGCATAAATGTAAAATTCTAAATGTAAAATGCATAAAATTATAAAACGTTTAGAAAAAAACATGGAAGATAATCTTCGTGGATCTTAGCAAAGAGTTCTTAGACTTAACACCAAAAGTATAATCCATGAAAGCAAAAATTGATAAATGGACATCAAAATTTAAAATTTAAATTTGCTCAACAAATACCCCATTAAGAGAATGAAGAAACAAGCCACGAAGTGAGAGAAAATATTTGCAAACCACAGAAAATAATACTGATAATGAAGAACTCTTAAAACTCAGTAAACAAACAATTCAATTAGAAAATGGGCAAAAGATACGAAGATACACTTCCTAGAGGAGCATATACAGATCTTAAATAAGCACATGAAAAGATGTTCAACATCATTATCCATTAAGTAAATGCAAATTAAAACCACAATGAGATATTACTACACCTGTGTCAGAACGGCTAAAATAAAGAATAATGACAGCACCAAATGCTGGCAAGGATGTGGAGAAACTCAATCACTCAGACATTGTGTGGGAATACAACTAGTACAGCCAGTCTGGAAAACAAATTGGCAGCTTCTTAACAAAAAATTGGACATGAAACTGCCCTATGACCCAGCAATTGCAATCCTGAACATTTATTCCAGAGAAATGAAAATGTATGTTCATACAAAAACCTACATACAAGTGTTTGTAGCAGCTTACTAGTGAAAGTCAAAACTTGGAAATGACCTAGTTGTCTCTCAAAGTGTGAATAGTTAAGCAAACTGTGACACATCCATACGGCAGAATATCACTCAGCATTAAAAAAGAACAAACTTTGCTTTGCACTGTTAGGTCCTTGTAAGGTCCAGTGAAATTCCTAAAGTGTCTTTGGCCACACAAGTTGGCAAGGCGTGCCTTGAGCACCTCTTCAGTGTCGGTGATGTTGCGCTTAGTGAGGTGGTAAGAGTTTTGTGGGAGTAGCTATAAATATTTATTACTGACATCGTTCTGAGTCCTACTCAAACAGTAAGTTATGGTGAACAATAAATATGGAGATGGAGGTTGGGTTGGAAGGTGCTGTTGACAGATTGGCTGTTAGAAGTGCAGACATCACTTTTCAGCTACACCTGAAATTTGGTGAACTGAAGAGATGGATGCAACACTCTGCATGTTCAGAAGCAGTATGGAGCCTCATTTTTTTCTTTTTCTTTTTATTCTTCACAATCCATCTGTTTTTCATTCTTACTATCTGAATGGCTATAAAGCACTCAGAATGTCTGTGTGAATTGAAAGATGCATCACACCATAATTTCATGTTTTCAAAGAATTTTCACATTGTTCATTCTTAGTAGAGTCTGGTTAAGTGCCTCCTAAGAGGCAAAGCAACAATATCTGAACTATCAAAGCAATCTTTAGCGTATCTAACTCTTCTCTGTGAAAAAATGGCAGCTTGTGAATTAGACTTTCCAAAATTTTCTTATTGACATTTTCTAATCTCCTTTTTTAAATCCCTTAGAAAAAAATATGACAAATGCTGATTTAATAGTGCCCTCTGTCTCCCAAGTTTTGTTCTTAATTCCTATCAGCGTCTATACAAACATTCTAGGAAGAGCTGGAAAATCAGCTATGTACCCCCCCACCACCACTGCCACTCCCATTTAGAGGGAGATGGCCATTAGAATTAATTGGGGGCTGATTCAGCCTGTTGTACAAAGCATTATTTTAAAGTGAGACCTTGTGATGGGTTCTAGGAATTCTTTGTGAAAATGTATCATTGTAATAGATATTTCTGTCACTCTTAGGGGAAAAAAATCAGAATTTTCTTCCGGAAAAGATCATTTAGTCCACATTTTCACTTTTTGGATAAATGTGGGTGCTCAAAGATCTTTGATATGAAAAGCTCATTGATCAGTTGATTTTAAAGAAGGTATGACCAAGTTGTTTTCAATGAATGAGTGGCAAATGAAAGCCTGGAGTGGGGAGATAAAAGAATATCATAGAACCATGTTTATACAATATTGTTTAAATATTATCGAGGAGCGCCTGGGTGGCTAAGTAGATTAAGCATTCAACTCTTGATTTCGGCTCAAGTCATGATCTCAGGGAGTCTACTTGAAGATTCTCTCCCTCTGCCCCTCCCCCGGCTCACATGCAGGCATGCTCGCTCTCTCTCTCTCTAAAATAAATAAATAAATCTTTAAAGTAAATAAATAAATACTATCAAGATGGCTTTGGATTTAGATTATTTGCCAGAGTACTATTGTCTAATTTAAGATTAGGAAAGTAAAAGTATGTGCATGTGTGTGTGTGTGTGTGTGTCTGTATGTATGTGTGTATATGACTTAAGAGCCTGGTTCGGAAGTAAGAAATACCAGGGCTCAGGGCACCTGTGGCACAGTTGGTTAAGCCTCTGCCTTCAGCTCAGGTCATGATCCCAGGGTCCTGGGATCCAGCCCAAGGTCGAGCTCCTTGCTCAGCGGGAGCCTGCTTCTCCCTCTCTCTCTCTGCCCTCCCTCCCCCGCTCGTGCTCTCTCTCTTCTTTCTCTCTCAAATAAATAAATAAATAATCTTAAAAAAAAAAAAGAAAGAAAGAAATACCAGGGCTCAAATATTGCCATTCCCAGTTGCATTACTTTGGCCTGATTATTTAACTCGCTAACCCTCAGTTTCTCTGTAAAATGTCATAATAGCAGTAGTTAACTATTGAGATTACAAAATATAATGCATGTATTTAGTTTTCAGGAAGCATTTTAAAATAGTCCTTACTATTTTATTATTGCTTATAAAATACGTTTTTCCCTATATGGATCACTGTTTTTATACAAGAGTAGGATTAGAAAATCAACTCCTTTTTTGAATCCTCTTGATAATTTCTTTTAATCTGTTTATTTTTAAACTTTTACCCTGGACTTCCTTCCAAGAAAGATTGCCATTAGATTATAGATATTATAATCTAAGACAATTTTTTAAAAATAGAGGAAGAAAGAGCATACATAGGGAAAATAAATACAGGAAAATCAGTTGAAGCTAAATGCATTACAGTACATTTAAGATACGTTTCATATAGTCAGGTGTCTGTTTACCTTGGTGATAAAGAAGATCCCACCCTTAATGACATTAATATAATAGTGAAGCTCCTGAGCTGTTTCTTAGAATGCTCTATAATAAAATCCCATAAAAATAATCACAAAACATCACTCAGGAAAAGCAAGTCTTGTTATGGGTGGGAAGTAGGGGTGAGTTGAGGTGGGGTGAGGGCAGAGTGGAGGAGAAATGCCACACTTTTAGTTCAGGTGTTTGGTATCCTACTGGCTTGACTCTGAATATTTTATCTAAAGAATGACCATCATAGTCTTCGAAATATATTCCATATATATATCAATTGTTTTTATCTATTTTTAATTTTTAATTATGAAATACTTCAAATATATAGAAAAGCACAGAAAATATTAGTAACAATACCAGTATACCCACTATCCCATGAACCCACCATGCAAATTTTTAAAATTAGTAACAATTTATAATACTCATTCCATATGTTTTTTCCAAAAGAAATAAGTAATCCAAATAATATCTAAAGCCCCCTAAAACTCATTACTGCCACCAGAGGTAATTACTAACCTCATTCCCATCTAATCCATGATATCATACATTTTCTATATTTGTGTGTATGTAAAATCAATTTATAGTACTGCGTTTGGAGTGTTTTTTAAGTTTTATATAATTTTATCATTCTATGGGTATATTTTTACAATATATTTTTCTTAGGAACTGTAATAATATGTGTAGGTCTAGTTTATTCATTTTAATTTCTGTATAGCATTAGATTTTAAAAGACATTTTTATCAACTCCTCTAATAATGGACAATATTTTTTTCCTAGTACTATTCTTGCACATGGCTCGTTGTGCACATATATGAATTTCTCTAGAGCAGATCAATGCAATTGAAATTGCTCGGTTCCAGAGTATGGACATCTCCAATTTTACTAGGTATTGCCTAGTTGTCTTTCAGTAGTGATCATATTCATTTATACTCCGAGTATGACAGCAAGGTACAGGAGTTCTCATTTGCCCACATCCTTTTCAACATTTGTTGTTAAACATTTCAATTCTTGCCATTCTCATAGGAATTTTATCTTGATATTGCTTTAACATTTTTCTAATATTTTCTGAGGTTGAGCATTTTTCCATATATTTATTAGCCAGCCCTTGGAATTTCATGTTCTTTGAATTGTCTATAAATTGGGTTTCCCTAACCTTCTGTTATTTCTTTTTATTGGTTTATAGTAATTCTTTACTTTAGATAACAGTCCTCATGCTGGTTGGCTGGTTGTTGCGGCTACTGCGGTGGTTGTTCTTATTGCTGTTGTTTTTCATGATGGATTACCGTTGAACCAAATTGTTCATTTTAACATAGTAAAACTTATGTGTTTTTTCCTTTAGTATTTTGTGTTTTTTGTGTTTTTTGCCCTTTATAATATACTCTATACACTCATTTAAGAAACACGTCCCTGCCCCCCCAATATCATAAAGCTATTTTCTTATGTTTTGCAGCAATGTTCATATAAAAATTAGTTTATAAGTTTTCTTTCTTTGTCTTTGCCCAACTATATTATCAAGGTTACAATATTCTTATCATGTAAGTTAAGTATCTTTCCCACTTTTTCAATTCCCTGGAGTTATTTATATTAGATACAGATTATCTTTCTTCTGAGACTCGAGAAAAATTGGCTATATAAATACCTAGAATTTTCCCACAAAATTTTGCTATGGAAGTTCTCATATAGCCAAGTTGAAGGAATTTTAGTGAAGGTCCTTCTACCTACTACCTAGATTCTACCACTAACATTTTACTCTACTTGTTTATCACGTATCTGTCCATCTCGCCATCCCTCTACCCAACTAGATTCTTGGTTAGTAAATAGATGTGATTCTGCTTTGATGTTATAAATCAATTCAGATTTTAAAAAATTTGTTATGAATGACTTTCACCTTAGTTTTCAATATTATTGGAATAAAATTTTCAATATGATCCTGTTATTTTGTCTACTATATTTGTAACTGTGTCCATCTCTCCATTATTTTTTTTACAAATTGATCACGAACTATTTCATAAAACATCTCAATAAACTACAACAAATAGATTTTAGACAATGCTTCATTACCACAATGTAATAAAATTAGTAGCTAATAACCAAAAGATAGTTCAAAATAACCCCATATGTTTAGAAGTCTTAAAAACATCTCTAATAAATGGTAATACAGTGTGAACCGTATGTTATGTTGTTGTGTTTGTTACATATGTTCTAGATGTTACTAGCCAATAACATCTCTATGCTGTCAGCATTTATTGCTACCAACTGATTTGTGGTTATATTTAATATGCATTTTCTTTTGTACTGCATTTTTTCAGATCCTGTTTTATGTACTTTAATAAGATCCTACAGTCTTATTTTTATAGGTCCCATGCTGATTTCATGTTACTGATGTTATCATCAGAACAAATACTTTTTCCCTGAGCTACTTTTCCTGTGGAATTCTATACAATGTTCAGCTGATTCACTGTAATCAGTACATGCTTCGCTTCACTTATTTCAACATGGCTAAAAGCTGTGATCTCATCTGTTCTTGCTAGAAGATGGCATGTGTCACTGATTTTCCTTACTCAGATTTCTGTTCCTATCCAGATTACTTAGTCTTTTCCTGACTCGGAAAAGCGGTTGCTTGATGAACATTTGCTGGACACAACGAATGACAATTGTGCACTCGCTGTTCCTGGTCCTGGTATCTCCAGGTTTCCCCCCAGATATTTCCCCCTGATGTTCAGAGTCAGTCCCATGAGGACTTCTGGACTAGACCACCACACTTACACTTCCTTCACTCAGCTAGTCACAAGGCACTTATTAGACTCGAAGCCGTCTTGGGGCCCAGCATTAATAAAAAGAGTAGCTCACCCATTTCACGGTACAGCAGGCACGGTTCTGGGGGATTTCCATGTGCTTACTCACATATTTTGGATGCAGAGATTTTATTTCACAGGGGCCATAAAAACATTTTTAACCTTCCTACAGTGAGATATATTTGATGTTTGCCTCACCAGTTTGTTAAAGGTGGAAAAATTAATTTAATTCAGATTCAGCGGCAGCAAGATTAGTGATAAACAAGTTTTCAGCATTTTCCTCTTGCCCTTATGGTTAAGATTAAGATCGCCACTACAGATTAGATTAGCATAATTTCGGTTATTATTTGCATAACCTATGGAAAAATATGCAAAGGCAGCCAAACATAATTTATTATTTGGCCTTTAATACTCTTAAAGTCTCGCCAGTGACTGTAGAAGGTTATAAATGATCCTCGCAGGATTTTTTTTTATTATTTTTTCCTTCTTCATTCATTTGGTGTTATTTACTAAAGCTACACTCAGTGCCTTTGCATGCTTATCTAATGGTTTTTGTTCGTGTTCAATAGATAAGGGAAAGTACATTTACAATCCCCAGGCCCTCTATGGAGGGAGGATCTGACCTTGGGTTTTCCTGGGTGCTGAGCCACTTCCTAAGGTTGGTGACTGCATGCTTGCACTTCCTTTGTTAGCTGCATGATGTATCTGTGGGTTGCAGAGCCAAGGGATTCAGAGTTTTAATTCCCTTTTGAGTCAAATTCTTTAGGCTTGCTCTTAGTCTCGATTCTGGGCAAAAACTCCTCCTTCTAATCACTATGGAGGTAAGCGTTTGCCCCGAGCCAGGCTCTGCCCCACTTCTCATTCCTTACAGCATAGGGAAGAGGACAGGGGCACTTCTGCCAAACTTCCTGAGGGAAGGAAGGAAAACGAACAAACAAAACATGCAGCCCTTTCATGTGCATTCGCATCTCTTCTTCTGGGAGATTCTGATTTCTGTTACACACTGGCTCAATGGGGAGAACTAGTTTACTCATTGGTCTTTGAATGTCTTTCCATCTCCCTGCAGTATTTATCAGGGTTTCTCAACAACGTTAACTACTGACACTGTAGTCCAGGTAAGTCTGTTATGTGAGGAGCTGTCCCTGGCGCTGTAGAATGCATGGCGGCTTTCCCGGCCTCTACCTTCCAGATGCCAGGAGCAGACGTCCTCCATTTGTGACAACCATAGTTATCTCTGGACTGTGTCAAATATCTCCTAGGGGGCAGAATTACCCCAGTTAAGGACCACTAATCTATATTATATTTAACTGTAATTATAGATACTATTAATCTAACTTACAGAAGATAAATAATTACAGAAAACAAGGGTGGCTATTGTAACAAAATACATTTTAAAATTTTACATTTAAAAAAGCAAGTAGAATATGTTTTTTAAGTTGATCAGATTGACAAAAATATTAAATAATTCAGTAGATGGGAATAATGTTAAAATGACCAAGAGCATTGCATTGGAGCCCACCAGGACTTAACAGCTAGCGGTCAGGCGTCTATCCTCTAGTGACTGAGAAGCAGTCCTCCTGCTTTCCTTCAGCAATATTGGAATGGGTCCTCTGCTCTAGGAACTGGGCAGAGGACTGGGGTTACAGGAATGAAAATGAAACAAAACAGTCCTTGTCTTCAAACATTGTTTGACAAATATCGTTTTTCTGAAGATATAATCTTAATAAATTCAAGGAATCTAGATAGTATGAAGTTGAATGAAAGTTTAATTCTAAATTTTGTCATTTTCTCAATTTTTGCCAAACTACTTTTGCCAGTGTCAATAAAATAAAATTTCACTAATTTTTGTCAGTGAGAGAAAGATCATTGTGAATTGCCAAAAACTATTCAATAAATCTTTCTTGTATTTTCTATTGTTATTCAAATTAAATTAAAACTTTGCCATAATAATTTTAGGAATCTGTTTTCATGACTAGGTAAACATGACTTTAAATTGGCTTGTCGTTTGTTTATGTTCATACGTCCTTCTTCAGAACATATATATCCCTTAACAATATATATTCAAAATATGACATGATAACATATTTCATTAGTTTATAATGAATGTAGAAAATATCTTTGTAAGACTAGTCCATGAAGTATTTGCCTTTCCTCCACTGATATACATTGAGATCGTTTGCAATGTTTTGTTATTACAACTGGCTGATGGGCATTAAGTAGGGCACATGATGTGATGAGCACTGGGTGTTATACCAACTGATAAATTATTGAACACTACATCTGAAACTAATGATGTACTATATGTTGGCTAATTGAATTTAAATAAAAAATTAAAAAAATAAAATCCTCACCTCAGCTTTCAAAAAAAAGTTTAAACAAAACAAAGATACCGCAATGAAAAGCCTTCTTCGTGCCCCCTTGTGCGCTTAATTGCCTTTTCATATATTTTCCCATTTATTTTTCTATTGAGTTGTTTGGCTTCTATTTATTAAACTGTAGAATTTCTTTATACATTCTTGCTTGTAATCCTTTGACACTTAGAGTTGCATGTATCTTATCCTGATGAATGACCATCTTTTGCCTTTGTTTATTTTGTTTTTTTAATCGAGTTGAAGATTTTAGATTTAAACCCTCATTAAATTAGCTTTTAATCCTCATTAATTTTTACCAAATTAATGTTTCCTTTGTGTTTTATTCTATATGTATCTTATGTGAGAAAAGCCTTCTCTACTCCACTTATAAAGTTATTCCCTATAATTTCTTTTAAAATATTTGTTTTGCTTTTAACATTTGTTTTTAATCCATTTAAAATGTATTTTTGTAAATACTGAGGATAAGCATCTATGTTTAAGTTTTCAGTACGAATAAACCTATTGCCCTGGTAATATAAGGTGAGAAGTCTAATATTTTCCCCATTGATTTATAAGACTGTCTTTTCACATGCCAGACTCCCTTAGAAGAATAATCCCTGTGTGGGGACTTTAATCTCTTTTATTTACCCATTGGTCCCAGGGTTTTTTTAAATAAAGTTTTAATATAGTTTTTAAATAAGATTTATTTTTGGAATAATTTTGGATTTACAAGAAAACTGCAAAGACATTATAATATTTATGTTGTGCACCCAAGGTCCCCTATTATTGACACCTTAATTAGTATGGTATGTTACAATTAATGAACCAATATTGGTACATTATTATTAACTAAATTACATTCTTTAATCACATTTCCTAGTTTTACCTAATGTCCTATTTCTGTTCCAGGATAAGACCACATTAAGTTGTCATATCTCCTCAGGCTCACCTAACAATTTCTCAGACTTTCTTTGTTTTAACGATCTTGACAGTGTTGAGAGGTACTGCTCAGGTAGTTTATACAATGTCACTTTATTGGGATTTGTCTAATGTTTTTTTCTCATTATTAGACTGGGCCTCTAGGTTTTTTGATCTGCTTGGGTGCCTGCCCTGCTCTCCCCAGAAAGCTTCATTATGTGAGTAATACAACTTTTCATACCCTCTTGGTGCTTGTGTGGCTTATTAGCCTGACATAGGAACTAAATTTGAGGAGGAGGGGAGACAGTCAATCCTGCTTCAGTAGGATGGCCGTAACAGTTACATTGTTCATTAAAACAAATTAACATCTTTGAACTGAGGCCCTAAACTGTGTTCTAGTGAATGTTTACAGAGCAACTAAATATTCTTTTAAACTTCTCACCAGGATATCAATTATGAGCGTGTGGTGATAGATTTTGTGTTGCATCTGTCTGACTTTCCTCCGTGGCTCAACATGATACTCTCTCCGAGATCATAGTCATTCTCTTATCTTTAAAAAAAAAAAAAAAAAGCTCTAAAGATTTGCTTCTAATGTTTTGGTATTTAATATAGTTTTGAATTTATTTTGTGCTACTATAAGGAAAAGATATAATTACATTTTCTATATAAATGACCAATTACTCTAATACTGTTTGTTGAATGCCCTTATCTTTCCCCACTGGTTTGAAAGTCTCTGTCATATAAAAACATTTCCCTGTAAGTTTGTGCAATACCACCATAGACTTCAAGAAGGGGAGCCTCTAGCTTAGGGCCCACGCTTCAAAGGGTCTGCTGTGGTCCCCCTCCAGCCACATCCCTTCCTATGGTGAGAGGAGACAGCAAGGCAAGAGACAGCAAGGCAAGAGCCCATGTCACAGTTTTAAACCTAGCTAGTGATAGATACCCTGGATCCCAGAATTCCGTGCCCAAACAACTCTGGGCCCACTTATATGACCTGCACAACATGCTTCCCCCAAGAGAGACCATACCACAATAAGCTTGAGGGCTGGCCAAGTGGATGCTGTGTTGGTGGATTCATGCAAAGAGCTTGGATGTATAGGCTAGGGTCCTGGTGTCCATACATAATGTGCATGAGACCTTTGGGAATGGGAAGAGAATAGGGTTAGGCTGAGATTCAGGAGCTGGAGTCTGAGGTCTGCTTCTCCTGTACCACCACATTCTGAGACAGAACTCCAGGAATCCAAGAATTATAAATTCAAATCTTGCCTTCCAAATATATATACATAGAAATGTGTATATGTCAGATTAAAAAGATAAAATATATTTCACTTAATTGTTTGCTAGCTTAATTAAATGGCATACGGGTTTCCATTTGCAGTCTTGCACTAGATCCTACAAATGTTAAGGGGCATCTTGTGTTTGTGTATGTTTCTAGGTTCTTTATCTTGTTCCACTGGGCTGTCTATTCCTGTTTCAATAGCACCCTGCCTTAATTAATATAATAATTAATCAAAAGGGCAATTCCCCTGCCAATTTTGTTCAAAATTATCTTAGTCATTTTTGTCCTTTTTTCCTCCAATATAAATTTGGGGGATCAGCATATCAAGTTAAAAAAAAAGTCTCCTTTAAGCTATCACTTTAAAAAAACTGTTTTATTCTCTTCTTAATTTAGAAGCTCCCTTTTAGCATAATTTATGAATTTTCTCATATTTTAACTCCCTGCCATTGGTTCTGTCTTAGCCTCTAAATCAATCGTTCTAGACCAGAGGTGATTTTTGTCCTCCAGGAGACATTTGATGATGTCTGGAGACATTTTTGGTTGTCACAACTGAAGTGAGGGGTGCCACCGGCATGTAATGGGTAGAGACCAGGGATGCTGCTAAATGTCCTACAATGCACAGGACAGCCCCCACAACAAATTGTCTGATGCAAAATGTCAATAGTGCCAAGGTTGAGAACCCTGCTCCAGGTGACATAGGAACATGCAGACCCATTATGATACATACATACACATTTGTGTACTTTAGAAGTGTGTGTACTTGTTTGCACATATGTGAGTATATTATAATCAGTGCTTAGGTAACTACTTTCTCACCCACTGCCCTTCATCTGAGATTCGCAAAGCAATTTACCAACATTATCTTGTTAATCCTCATCCAATGCTCTAGAAATATGTGACAACATGATTATACTTGTTTTATTAATTCAGAGACATAGATTAAGTGCCTTACCGGTGTACTTTACAAAAGAAAAACTATTGAAAAACATATTTCATGATGTCCCCTGTTTGAGCTATTATGTGATAGTTGATAGTTTCATCCTTTCTTCTACTTATAAAAGTTGGATGACTTTTCTTCAGGCAACAATACACTTACTACTCTTCAACATGCTATTTAATTCTAAGTACCTAATTCTTAACATAGAAAGGAATCTAATTTTAATGCACATTTTAAAATTTTATCTAAGTGGGTAGAAATATTTTCATACTTGAAGAAAAAAATCTAAGGAAAACTTTTATAGAAAATTGTAATGGGGGAGCCCGGGTGGCTCAGTCAGTTAAGCGACTGCCTTCAGCTCAGGTCATGATCCTGGAGTCCCAGGATCGAGTCCCACATCAGACTTCCTGCTCGGTGGCGAGTATGCTTCTCCCTCTGACCCTCTCCCCTCTCGTGCTCACTCTCTCTCTCTCTCAAATAAATAAAATCTTTAAAAAAAAAAAAAGAAAATTGTAATGGGTTAGTGATTAAAAATCTGAAAAGAGCTAATGCTATAAAGGAATTTACTAAACTAATGAGAAGCAGTACCTTTAGGTTTTAGACTTCATTTGTAAGCTTAATATTTAAAAGCAAACTGATCTTCAGTAATTCTGAAGGGATTGTTACTAGACACATTGGTTCTTATGAAATCAGAAATCTGGATGTGGCGATAAAAGAATAAGGCACTGGTCATAGGGGCAAGTACATCTTCCTCGCTCCCATAGCTGGTGGATTATACTTAAGTATGTGTGATGATTAATTTTATGTGTCAGCTTGGCTGGGCCATGGTGTCCAGATATGTGGTCAGACATTATTCTGGATAATTCTGTGATAATCGTTGTTTTGGATGAGATTAGCATTTAAAATAGTAACTTAGAATAAAGCTGATTACCCTCCTTAAGGTGGATGGGCCTCATCAGGAGAATTCCTGAGAACCATAGCCTGACCTCCTAGCAAGAGGAAATTCTGCAGCAGATGGCCTGTGCACTTGAAGTACAACATGGGCTCTTCCTGGATCTCCAGCAGATTTTGGGACTTGCCAGCTTCAATATTCATGAGTCAATTCCTTAAAATAGGTACCTTTCCATACAAAGACACACACCCTATTGGTTCTGTTTCTCTAGAGAACTCTGAGTAATCCAGTATGTAATGAAATTCTTTTTGTAAAAATTCTTTATTATGATCAACGATATGTGGGAAAATGGATTGAGAAGCATATACTTTGAACTAAAAAGAATTATACACAGTATCAAGTGGCCAGTTGTGTTTTCTTTTATTTAGACAATCGGTTTACACACTTTTTCATCTTTCTCTACTCTCAAATCCCATCAATGTGCTGCGAGTAGTACAAACATACTGAGATAAATATCATATATCCAGTTCTCCTGTCCTTGAACATATGGGAAACTAAATTTCCTAAGAGTTCTTGCACTTAGGCAGGCCAGTGGGACTGGTCTTGGCTAAAGAAATGTGAGTAGAAATGCCCTGTGTCACTTCCAGGTTGAGGCAGTAGAAATCTTGCTGTGCAATTCCCCCGTCTCCCCGCTCCCCTCCTACAGCAAACCCTGAAACCTGATGTTGAAATGTCGGTACCTCCCGTAACCAAAATCCTTGAGTGAGCCTGGGGACCAGAGCCAGCCTCTGACTGGCTTCGATACAGAAATACACCTTTATTGTCTTTAACCACGGGAATTCCTGGCATAACCTAGTCTACCCTGACCAATATACATGGCAATGTTCGTTGCTGGTACTCCTTAAATACTGCGAGAAAAGTTGACTGCAACTATATCCTTTTGAAATATGGTCATATTCTCTAAAAGAATAATAAGGTGCATCCAGAATTAATACAACATATCAAGAATTAATTAAGAAAGTTCTAAAATTAACACTACCGTGTTATCTGATACTTTGACTAAATTCAAACGTATTTAAATCAGTTTATGTTATATCAGTTTATGTTTCACAGTTTTTCTGACATTGTCCAAATCATCTCAATTCCCTGTACCACCGTTTCCTTACTACGATGTTATAAAAATTAGGAAGATGACTAGTTTTTTAACATCGTGAGCTTCTCAGAGAAACGCATTTAACAAATAACAGCACAAGTTCTATTTGAGGCTAACATTCCAGGGCACATGCAAATCAAAGAATAGTGATCACATAATTTTAGACCCATTAATGTATCATAAGGAGATATAAATTGACATTATGTACCTGACTTAGTTCTCTCTTCTACTTCCTCACCTTCTAGAAGTGATGAAACATAGATATCACAATGTTTTTCTGGTTCCTAAGCTAGACTTCCCACCTACATGGAAGGAAGATTTGCTTCTCAGGAAAAAAAAAAAAAAAAAGAAAAATACTTAAAGCTCAAACTTACCTCAACAGCAACAAGCACTGGGTCTTAGTCATTTGCCCTGCCAGAGTAAACTGCTTTTCAAATCTAAAAGTCATGAGGAGGGTACTGGATTGGCCTTACTTTCTGCGTGTAAGCCCTGGATCTAAAAGTTACTCTCTTGTGATGCTGTACTAGTCATTTAATCAACCTTACCCTCAATTTCCTCAATTCAAAAATACATTTATAAATATGTAGCTCATATAGTTATATCTAGTGCTTAATAATAACTCAAAATTATTGATTGAATAAATACAAGAATGGATGGGTGGGTGGTAACTATGAAATTCATAGATTGAGATAATGCCTGTGAAAATATTTTCTAAATGATTAAGAGCTCTAACATATAAGGTATTATCAATAAAAAAGTGTTTTGAAAACATTATCTCTAATGTTTATTAGATGAGAGTCTGCAACCTTGGGTTAACAATGTAGAATTCTTATGGATTCTGTAAGCACTTAGTGGACTCCTCAGAAGCTTTGTAGCAACCTGAACAAAAGGGGACTTCCATGCTCCACTCCCACCCACCCCCCATCCGTCCCTGGAAACACATGTTCACAACATGTTTGAACCTCATGCTGGAGTTGGAGTTTCTGCACCGGGAAGCTAAAGTTTGGCCTTTCTAAAAACGACTCAGAAGTAGTTTGAGAGGGACCACAGTGGGGATGCCTTTACACCTCAACCTTCTACACTCATCTCTCAGAGAAGATAGGCTGTCAGGGAAGGGGGCGGATATCCATTCCAATGGCACCCCTAGGGAAGAACTTTCTCCAAAACAATGAATAAATGTGAAAGACTTGTATTCATGGCCTTGAAGCGGTACAGGAATTAGGTTTAATCTGCTATATGGTTTAGGGTATTGAAATCGCAGGAACCTCCAAAAGGTGAAGCAACTGCTTCAGACCAGATCTTCAAAGAAAGCCTCTGAGCTTAAGCTGCAGTACTTCAAACAGTTACAGACTCTGACATCTATGAGTTCTTCAAAAGATCAACTTGTGTCTGGTTCTGATTTGCTATTGATTTAGAGAAAATTATTTTCTTTGGGGCATCAAAGTTTGTTTTTGTCATAAGCAAGAGCCTCTCCTATCTCACTTCCTCCAGACCCAGCTCATTGCAGAATTCTCAAAGGATTTCATCACCAATAAAGACTGACTTTAACTCAGGAAATTTACTTAGAACTTTAGAGTATTAGGCAATTTGCTAGTTATCTGTGAGATCCATCTTTGACATAAAATAAAGCTATTAAATTTGCTATTATCATTTCTAAGAGAGTAGGACAGTCTAATTAGGTAATGACTGGTGATGACAATTATACCATCTTTATTTTTCCTTGTATGATTCTAAACTTCTCTCCTCTTCCCACACCACTGCCATTATCACCACCACAATCAAACTCCTTTTTCATTGGTTTAATCATATTCTGCTGGGGATGGTTTGTAAGACAAACAATAACAAAAAGTCTCAAGAAAAAGAAAGTTTAACATTTTCACAACTCCTTAGTTTTTAAAGAATTTCGAGGAGCTCCATTCATAATGGACAGCCACCAGATAGCTACAAATGGATGTAATCTTTCTAAGTCCAAAGATATTTTCCAAAAATAACACTCCTTAGGGTCACTACCTTAAGTCTGAAGCAATTAACATGAGGGCATAAAGCTCCTGGTGGTTTGTGGCTTTCTTTCTATGGTTCCTAATATTTGCTTTCAGGGGTTTCAATAAGTCTAGACTGATTTCTTCTAAGTATGCAAGAATGAAGGTGTACCAACATAGCTCACTCGCTTGCTCTCCCTCTCTCTCTCTGTCTCCAACAATCCATAGGATATAGGGGGTATAAACACTCTTCCCTACTCCAGCGAATAACATTCCTGAAAGAAAACAATGAATTATTAACACCAGAGATTGTCAAACTACTTGTAATAAAATAGTTACACAAATTATGAAATGTAATCTGTAGTTTTGTTCTGTTATTTTCATTAAGATCGAGGAGACAAAGTGGTAGAGACCTATCACTACATGCAAATAAATTCTTTTCTCATCCAGGCCTGTCCCTATCCTCCACCAAAACCCTTCTGGTCACACTAATTATATGAGGCAGCTTGTCAGGACAATAGAGGCTTTCATGCCCACCACAGATAATCACATTTGGGTGTCAAAGCAAAAATTCTACCAAAGTTAAATAAGTAAGGAAGATTTTATGCAAAGCTCTTGCAACAGGAGAGCAAGGCCAGAACTGAGTTTGAGTTCATGTCTGTTGAAATAAAAAGCAGGAGAGTTTGTAAGCACTGCGGTGAGAGTGTGGAAGAGTGCTGGAGGACTTTAGGAGGGAAGGTTGGTTAATGAGATGAGTGGAGCCACTGAGTTATTCCTGGGTTTGCGAATGTTTTTCCCTGTGATTAGGCCATCTGTGTTTGCTACTGTACAACCATAGAACTTAAAAGTTAGCCTCCTATTCTCCCACAGAAACTGTAGCCCTGTCCCCTTGATGATTACATTTTAAAGAAATAACTCCCAGCTCCAGGAGAAATACGTTCCTGGGTTTAAAACTGGCAAAAGGCTTCTAAAAGGTTTATATCTCAAAGGGGCAGAGAAAGAATTTACATGTTTCCTAAAGCAGATGCTCTGAGAAAAGGGAGGCCAGGAGCCTGGAATCAGGAAGAAGTCTGTCTGAAGTCAGGCAAGCTGAGAGGAATGTTAAGGCTGTCTCGGTCATGGGTCCATTTTAGTTACTGCTGAACTAGAGTGTCTCCATATGACATTCTACAAAATAAAACTTGCAGAAAATGGACTTACTTTCACTGCATACAAGAAGGGTTAGCCACAGAATGGCCTCACTGGGAGAAGTTTCTCCTCTAAGTCAGATCTCCACATAAGTAATCATTGAAAACGACATGATGTCAGTATGTTTTTCCAGTATGTTCTTACTGACTATTGTAATCAAAACACAAAACTGATTTTCAAATGAAATCAAGTCACCATATGGTTCAAGTGACCTGAAGAAAGGCAGTTGCTTTCTGGGTACTTGCTTTACGCTCAGACGTGAAGGAGAAATCTTTTCTTCTTTTTGATGATATACAATGATGGAACTGCTAGTTTGCTCCCCACTTCCAAACATCACAGAATGAGCTTTCTTACCAAAAACCAAGGACTTTGGTTTTCATTGCTACCTCAAACCCTCCCCAACTCCCACCCCTGGTACTTTTTGTTCTTTTGTTTGTTCATTTGGAAGTTGAGAAGCTTGCTTACCACCTTGCTCTTAGAATATAATTTGAGTTCTGTTTCTCTAGGCACCCAGAAGTCAGAAGACATCACATAAATAAAATTAACTGCATTTTGAACCAGGCTCTAAGCTGGTTAATGGAAACTGAGATGAATTGTTTCTGAATGGATATCAACGCTCATTCTTGCAATTGGAACACCTGTCCCGACAACTAAAAGAACTGTTGCTTAAAAAATAATTTTCTGTGTGTAAATCTCTGTGTATTTCTAATCATACTTATTGTCATATAAACAAAGTGCAAGTTAGAAAGGAGCTCACTTTCCAATAGTTGGATCTTCATTTCCTAATATTCATCCACAGTCTCTGCTGGGATTACTCACCCATACCTGTGCACATTGTTCCCACTGTATGTTTGCCTCTCCCAGCAGCCATCACCTATTACCCAGCCTCTGGGCTAGAATATTGCCCTAACTGCTACTTCCCTAAGGTGCTTAGAGCCAACCACTCACAGATTGCTTTTTTCTAAGGGTTGTGGTTTCTTAGAATTCATCTGTGTTTTCTTTGTTTCTTTTTCTAGCTTTATTGAGACAGAGGTGACTTATTGTATAAAAGGTGTAAAACGTGATGACTTGATATATGTATATATTGTCAGATGATTACCACAATAAGATTAGTTAACACTTCCGTCACCTCCCGTATTTACGTTTGTGTGTGTGTGGTGAGAACATTTAAGATCTCCTCTCTCAGCAACTCTCAAGTATACAATACTGTATTGTTAACTATAGTCATCATGCTGCACCTTGGGTCACCAGAACTTATTTATAAGTGAAAATTTGTACCCTTTGACCAATATCACCCCATTTCCCCCACACCCCATGTATTTCCTTATGCCTTTAGTGCATGTTGGGCTATTCAATTGAGTTAAGTGGACACAGATTACAACTTTTTAAAAATTCTGATTGGCCACAGTCACCCTTGACTGAAGTCTTAACATTTCTATAATAATTATGCTAATGACCATCTAATCAGAAGAAAATACTTCAGTGTCACCTACTGTAAGGCATATCTTTGGGGCTGCTTTGGTTAGCATCAGATCATTTGTAGTCTTATAAAGTCTTCGTGACCAAAATCTTAAATGGGAGAGACCACTGAAGATTTTAGATATAGTGCAAAATCAGGAAATGGAGTCACTTTAACAAGATTAGATATTATTATCAATTCTTTGAAGTAACATGATAAATACTTCATGGGAAAAAATGGCTTATTGAATGTTAATAACAAAATTAATCAGAAGGAAGGAAAGAAGGATGGATGGATGGATCAAAAGGACTATGGATTATAGAATTGGTAAAATACAGTTTTTTCTCAGAACAACATGATTCTTCCTCATTTTGTCATGTTTGTCATGTATGTTATTTAATCAATATTCAGTTATTAGACACTTATACTATGTAATCTTCCTTATTATAAAGCCGTCTGCAATAAACATTCACAAATACACCTTAGCATGAATCTAAGTGGCAAACAAGTATTATGACCTGGCAGTACACATACCAGACCCAGCACAGCATTTATTGGAGAAAACTAGCCAGGATGGGGCAATCAGGGGCAGGTACACAGTCCCCTGTTGCCCATCACACCTAGACTCAGTGCTCAAGGATAAAGCAGGGCCAGAGAGAAGTCCTGGGGGGCTTAAAGGCCCCCAGTGCTTTCCCTTCCCTTAGTCTAACCTGTGTGGTTCCAGCACGATATGGCAAAACTCTGGCCTCCTGCTCTAGTCTACCCTCTCCGCATTCCTGGTTGATGAAACATGAATCGAAGAACCTAAATGGAGGACAGAATTTGGAAAAAATGATGAATAAAGGCAATATATTTTAATGTTTAGGCAACATCTTGCCTAAACTGCCCAACTCACTTCAGGCATTTTCAGTTATATTGCTCTGTTTTAATTTTTTTATCACAATTATTATGACCCTGAATTATTTTGTTTTATTATTTCCTCATTTCGTGTCTCCCCAGACTTGAAGATAGAGTCCATGAAAGGAGGGACCCTGTCTGACTTACATTCCTGGCATGCAAAATAGTATCTGCATCATTGTGAGAACTCTGAATATTTGTTAAAAAAAAAAAAAGGAATGAATAAATAAATTCTATTACCTTGAAAATCACCTGTACTTTAGACATATACTATGTAATATAATATTATATAAAGTATACATTTATTACAGTGTAGATGCATAATACACATAGGTATGAATATATATTTATATAGTGTATATTTGAGTGTGTGTGTACACATGTGTGTGCTTAGAACTGGTTAAGAATGAGCCTACTTTGAGATTGGAAAACTGGTAACTATCCGAAAAGCTAACTCAGCAATATCAGAATTGGATTCTCTCTTTCCACTGCGCCATGGGTCTTGCTTCCTTCCCAGAGAGAAATGATAGGATATTTACCTTTTTCTGACCTCTTGATTGTACTTCGCTATTGGTTGTCCTTCCTCACTGAAGCTCCAACAAATTGGGGGTGAGGTGAAGGGATGTTTCTCTCTCTGGAGTCTAGGTGTTTCTGGATTGACTTCACAATGTCTTATTCACGCTGACGTCTACAAAGTGCCAGGGATTCTTGCTGAAGTGTTGGCAACAATCTCATTTGGGAAACATCCTGGAACTGGGAATACAAATCTGGGGTGCACGGTGGGGTGCACAGTAGGACCCTGATGTCTGGATAGGTAGGGGCTTCTGATTCAGTAAGAATCTATCTCTCTGCTCACCTAAAACTTGCTGGCTGGGGATCCGGCCTCTGTGGCCTGGCTCGTACCTCCCTCACCTCTGAGTCCTCAAGGCCACAACAAAGCTCTGGTCATCACGTCACTGTTTGGTCTGAGGCATGGCTGTTTTACTCTTGCATGGCATCAGTAGCTTCACCGGTAGCAAGGATTTTGGGGTTCTGAGGAATGTCTGGGTTTGGTAGGAACTTCTGCCCATTTCTGAGACCCACATTGGCTTCATGAAGATACTTCAATTTCACTAAAATGCATTTCACAACATCTGGCTGACTGGACCCCTGTCATTTCCCCCTAAGCTTGAACACATAGGTGGGGCATGCACTGACCTTTCTATCTACAGGCAGGTGTGATTTCAGCATGTGAACCCAGGAACTGCATTCCTTGCTTTATCTTCTATGATTGATGAGTATTCTGTTACAAAAATCCAAGTGGACATAAATATTTCCTAATACTGGATCCTACTGACTGTCCCATTAACCCAAGTCTCTGTTTAGCCCCAAGGTCTGCAAGCCCTGTTACAATTCAATGCATTTTCTAACCATGAAACAATGTCCTCCTGCCTCATACCTGACACAGTGGTACTTGTGACATTCCCAGTGACAAACGGCCTCTTGCAGTGTCACCCAAACCTACCTGATCTTGGCAGCCTTGGTTTCCATGGGACTTGGTCTCAGCTACTGACGAGGTTCCAGTCTAATTATGAGTGTCAGAGACCTCTGCTCTCTTTTCAGGAAAGACTCTAGTTCCTAAATAAACTGTGTGTCTCAGGAGGAAAGATAACACCTCATTTCCAGCTTGCAAGTTTGAAGTCGTTTTTTACACCCTTTCATTCTGGGTATCTCACATAACACTGCCTCTGTCTAATTCATCTGTGCAGGGAGGGTGGGGGGAAATAGCCTAGAACATCTGAAAAAGGAAAACAAACAGACAAACAAACAAAAATCAGCCTCCTCAGAATCCCCCAGCTTGAATGTTTGAAGCAGAGTTTAGATTTTGGCCATCTCGAGTCATGTGTAAAGGCTTTTCTTACATCCCTTCTGAACAACACAGAGAAGCCCATTTGTCCTCTGCCTAGAGGCTGCCCCATGGTCCTGACTGGGAATATTTTCTCCTCACTCAACTACATTTTAGAACAGCATATTTGTAAAGTAGCTTTTCTTTTTTAATTTTTTGCAGTTAATAATTTCAAGAAGTTGAATAATATCAACAAACAAGATAAGTCCAAAGATACAAAATTAAATTTTTAAGTTTTACAATTGATGTCCCCAGCCCCTAAGTGGATTACAAAGTTCAATTCCTGACGTGGGCTTTCTAGGCTCCCTGTAGGCTCTCCTGTTATCTGATTCTGGTTCTCTGAGTCTTTGCAGAAGCAATACAGTTCAATGGTTACGAGGACAGGCTCCGAGACTCACAGCTCCACGCTCCCTGGCAGGTTATTTAACGACCACCCTATGTCCCATCTCCGTGTGACAGCTGATGATCAGTTGGAGGCATGGCAGCGAGATGGCATCAGGACGGCTCAGCTGACTACGCCAATATCCCAAGACTCCACCCTTCCCCGTGTCTGTGCGTAAGCTCTCTGCTGAGTTTACCTGGACACATCTCTTCCTTGAAGTCTTCAAGATTCTAAGACACTATTGTTCACATGAAAAAAATCTGGGATGCACTCAGTCTCTAGTTCTTTTTCTTTTCTTTTTTTTTAATCTATGAAGCCACTTTGATTTTACCCAGAAAAGTTTACAAAAGAATTGATCATAAAATAAACTATCCTGAGGCACCTGGGTGGCTCAGTCGGTTGAGCTCAGCGGGGAGTCTGCTTGAGCTTCTCTCTCCCTCTCCCTCTGCCCCACCCCTGCTCATACTTGCACTCTCTATCTTTATCCCAAAATAAATAAAATCTTAAAAAAAAAAAGAAAAGGAACAATTCTGAAAATAATGATGATGCTTCATAATGTGATTTTCTTAAGTTTAAGGACAGAGTATGGATCTCTCTAAAGAAGCCAAAAGGTGATTTGCTCTCAATTCCAACAGTTTTGAACTGTTATTCTTTAAGGAACTCTAAGCCAGCTTGAGGAGGAACTTATATCACTTTCATTTAAAGTTGCCAGATTATTCAAAATGAGCGAATATAACTTCCTTATTTCCTAAATTTTTTTTATAAATTGCCCTTTTTATTACATAAAGACTTGGTAAAGAAAAAAAAATCAAAACAGGTAGAAACTAGCTCACCTATCTTTCTTTACAGAGCATACATTTTTAGTACCTGGCACAATATCCTTTCTATTCCTGATTATTTTTAGCAAAAGTTTTTTCCACCCTTAGATTATGTATAGATAGACTGCCAAAAATTTATCATTAACAAGTGGCATTTAAATGGCAATTTTTCAATAGTAAAGTATAAGGCTATAATCAATAGCCATTATTGATGTGTCAAAATACGACACCCTCAGTTCATACCTGTGATTGTAATCTATGATTAGCCAAGTTGAGAAAAGGTATATCCCTGGTGCGTTGTTGGGTTTGACTTACAAATTTTCCAAAGATTGTTTTAAATCATATTTGTTCCAACTTTCTGTTTAAATAAAATTGTCTCAGAAATTAGATTGGGTGGTGCCTGGGTGGCTCAGTCGTTAAGCGTCTGCCTTCGGCTCAGGTCATGATCCCGGGGTCCTGGGATCGAGCCCCGCATCGGGCTCCCTGCTCCGCGGGAAGCCTGCTTCTCCCTCTCCCACTCCCCCTGCTTGTGTTCCCTCTCTCGCTGTCTCTCTCTGTCAAATAAATAAAATAAAATCTTAAAAAAAAATTAGATTGGCTAAAATATCAAATGCCTGTTTGGAATGGGACTTTGCAAAAAAAAAAAATTAGATTGGCTAAAATATCAAATGCCTGTTTGGAATGGGACTTTGCAAAAGCAGTGTTTATTCACTGTGCATTTTAAATCAATTGAACTCGGTGCCATACATTAGAGTTGCCTGGGAAGGTTTAATTTTTTTTTTTTTTTTGTATTAATAGTGGAAGAGCCTAAAGATTTGAATTTAATTGGACTAGAGTGAAGCTTCTAAAAAGAGCCAAGATCTGAACCACTGATTTTCCCTAACAGGGACATTGAAGTGTCAGGAAAAACTGTAGGACCAGGAGTCTGTACATTAGTTGGGATCTTCTGATCCATGAAGGGCTGATCTAAGACTAACCAATGATGCAAAGTTCCCTTATCTACTTCCATGTTTGATATCCCTATATATATATATTTTTAAGATCTATTTATTTATTTTAGAGAGAGAGAGAGCACAAGCAGGAGGGGCAGAGGGAGAGGGAGAGAGAAACTCAAGCAGATTCAACATGGGGCTCGATCTCACAACCCTGAGATCAAGACCTGAGCTGAAACCAAGAATGGGACGCTTAACCGACTGAGGCATCCAGGCGCCCCTCCCGATATATTTTCTTAAAGGTTGTTCACCCCAATTCATGTGGGCCTTTATTTGTGAGCAAGCATATGGGGGAGACAAACTTCACAGAGAAACTAAGAATGAACCATCTCATTTTAAATGCAAAACCTAGATGAGCTTCCTTATGTAGCTCTGGACCAGAGCCCTTTCTATTGTTAAATGCAATTTAACAATAATTAATGCAAAGCCCTTTCTATTGTTTAAATGCAAAACCTAGATGAGCTTCCTTATGTAGCTCTGGACCAGAGCCCTTTCTATTGTTATCTTGGGGGCATCTCAGGGCTGTAAAGGGTGACATGCCCCAGGAAACACTATGCTTCTGATTCTAAAGTCAAAAGTCTAGAGTGGCCATGTCCCATCCTCTTGCTGATTCAGAAGAAGATAGAAGATCTGAAAAAGGAGGAATTCCTTATAGTGCCTGGAAATGTGAAAGGCCTGGGCAGAAATACAGAAACCCGCACTCCCTACTTCCCAAAGTATCCGAGTTCAATAGCTTTTTGCTCACCCAAAGGACACATTTCTGGCAATCTCCCCACCCTGACACATAGCAGATGCTCTGTAAATCCTTTGGGAATTGATTAGAAAAATGGCAATAATAAAATGCTTGAATCCACAGGAAAAGAAGTCCTCTTTTGAGCCTCAGATAAAAGCCCATTGATTTACCATGATGAAGAAATGATTTTTTTCTTTTTAATTTAACAAACTTGGTCATCTGTGTCCCTAGATTACATTAAACAACCTTTTAGAAAGGCCAATTGGGCTGTTGAGCTAGAAGCTGATGCTGAGAAAGAACAGCTGACATAAAACCCAGAGCTGGAAAAATAGGGTCTCACTGCATTCACAGTAAAACTGAAACAACTGAAATGTATCACTCCGGTTGCATAAGAGAACTTCATATTTTGTCCAGGATGCTGTACTCAACAGGACAGGAAAATATCTAACATACATTAAAAAGGTGTGACTTTATCTAAATGGCTTAAATATAAGTCAATAAATTCTAAGCCTTAATTATTATAAAATTTCAATTATGGGGAATGATTTATTTTCTGATAAAGCTACACAGATGGAACAACAGTATTTTTCTCTTCTATATGAAATTAAGACTCCTGGTCCTAGAGCTGATATATACTCATCGTGTTCCCTCTGAAAGCCAGTAATTGCCACACTTCCTGTTACCATTCTCCCAATGGATTGAATGCCAGTCAATGTTACCTACCGACTCCTGGGGGTTTCTGAAGCTTGCATGCTGACTCTGTAATTAAAAGCCTGGGCCAGGAAGTAACTGTCAGCTCAAGCCTTCCCTCCTACTGTTGAATGTCTGTCAACTCAAGGATTTATTTTTTTAATATGAGAAAATGTCAGTTGCCATCTGAAATAAAGTTTTTGATGATTCAAGCAAACATTGAATACCTGATGGTTAAATAAGAAAAATACAAAAAATACAGCATTGCTTTGAACGCAACTCCTTTCCCATCGTGAAAAGGATTTTACCCAAGAATGCATCATAGATCATAAATGTTACATATTCGTATTTTGTAAATTTTGCACACGTGTGTGTGTGTATTTTAGGGTTAGTATTTTTTAATAAGAAGAACCAAAAAAAAAAAAAACCCAGGATCTCTTATCACTACATCTGTTCCTATGAACATAAAAACATTCTTAGTAAGAAAATACCATGAAGTTTAGTAACAAAGATGATATTTCTTCATCATGAGCTTTAACACTTGATTGAACCACAGTATGCCTATCTCGATTTCATGCCAAAATAACAGTCTAATATTTTTTAATTCAGAAGGAAAAACAGCTGACTTATTATGAATACAGTTGACCCTTGAACAATGCAGGTAAAGAGAGTAAGATGAAGTCAGTCATGTCAAGCAGTGATGTAAGCAGCCAAGGACTTTGCAGCTAAGACTAGATGTCGCTGAAATGAACAAAGGTTGATGACACCCAGAACTGATAACCAGCAGAACCAGAGGAGGCCTGCAAAGGCCCAAGACTGATTAAATGCCATGAAAAAGAGAGGACTCTTGCAGCAAACTTCCAGACTCTCCAGACGCTGACCCTTTCACATCTGACCACATCAAAAAGCCAGCTGCAGCTGAAGACTCCTCCTGGCTGACCTCTGAACAGAACAGAGATCCTCCATGGCTTGAACGTAATAAGCAGCACCTTCCAAGCGCTGACCCTACCTGGACTGAGGCCTCATCTCAGCTGTGTGCTCTCGGATTGACTTCGAGTTTGGGGGTGGCCTTCTTGCCCCTGGTTGTATCTTGTTTGTTGTGTGACTTTGTCTTGTGCTTTGCTTTGTGTGACGTGTATGAAGCCGAGTTAAATGCATAGTAAAATATCACTGAGTTTGGAAGCCTGAAACTGCTTTGTAAGTATGTTAATCTCGTTTTATAATTGAATAAAGCTGACATTGTGGAAAGACACACTCATGTGAGTGCACCGTCATAGTGTGCTGGTAACAGCAGGGGTGAGGGGGACCAACCCCTGTGCAGCTGAAAACATGCATATAACTTCTGACTCCTCAAAAAGGTGACTGCTAATAGCCCACTGTGAACCAGAAATCTTACCAATAACATAAACAGTCAATTAACACGTATTTTGTATATGTATGATATACCATATTCTTATAATGATGTAGAGAAAGAAAATATTATCAAGGAAGCCGTAAGTGAGGGGCACCTGGGGGACTCAGTCAGTTAAGCATCTGACTCTTGCTTGACTCTTGGTTTTTGGCTTAGGTTGTGATCTCAGGGTTGTGGGTTGAGTCTCAGGTAGGGCTCCGCGCTCAGCCCAGTCTGCTTGAGATTCTCTCTCCCTCTCCCTCAGCCCCTCCCCACCTTGCTTACATGCTCACTCGCTCTCGCTCAAATAAATAAATAAATAAATAAATAAATAAATAAATCTTTTTTTTTTTTTAAAGAAAGTCATAAGGAAGAGAAAATATATTTACGGTACTGTACTGTATTTATTAAAAAAAAAAATTCTGCCTATAAGTGAACCCACATAGTTCAAAGCTGCATTGTTCAAGGGTCAACTATATATGCCTGTGGTGGTATTTCCTTCCCAAATTCATTCGTGCAAGTTTGAGTAGGCCTTATCTACATTTATTTCTAAGTGATAGAGAAAGTGTAATGGTAATAGCTCATTTCAATCTTGCCCTCCCATCAGCTACAACTTCAGCCACGTAGATTCTCCTGAATGACCTGTATTGTGAAACAACTCTAATTCCGCAAGACATCACTGTCACCCCACCACACCTTTTCCCCTTGAGTTCTTCCCCAGAAAGAACCAGGACACCAGCGTTTGTACAGTGTCCTGGCTCTGCCTTTTCATGTGTTCCTCCTTGAAAATGGGTCATTCTTGTTCTGCGCACATCCCTGCTCCCAGAGACTTTCAGCAAGAAACTTACAGAACACTGTCCCCTCCACGTCCTCCTCATCACTTCCTTCCCACATGAGCCATTCTGGCATTGGAGTCTCCTTCCTCTTCCTCAACTGTCATAAACAAAGGCCTCATGCAAATCAATCCCTCATGAAGATCCATCCCTTTAGACTTGTTTGAACTTTAAGTCACAAGGAAGGGTAGCCCCTCCACATTCCTTCCTTCAAATGACTTTTATGGAGACCTTCCCAAATTTCCAGTGAATAGCTTTAAAAAAAAAGCTATACAGGATAAAGGGTAATGGTAGGATGTTAAGAAAGATAAACACACTAAAGGAAGAGGAACATTAAAGTCATTCCTCTTCCTAAACTAGATGAGTAGCAGTAGGGTGTACATGTGTGATTATATCCAATACCTGCTTTTATGAATTGCTTCTAGATCACTTTCATTTAAACCTTAACGGCAACAATTCCATCTTTATTTCATAGTTTTATGAATATATCTAGAGGCCTATTTGAGGAGTACACTCAATAAATCCAGTTAATAGCTAATAACTCTCTAAGACCACTCAATTGCTAAAGAAAGTGGCACATGCTAAGTTTTTATTTGTAGGCACTGAAATAAATTACTACATTTTGATCCCACACAGCTAGAGGTAGGGATTACTAATGATGCTAAGTCCCATTACTAATCTTTTTCTTGCACCATCAGGAAATACATTTTTAACGTCTTGCAATATATAAGAAACTATGTTAGGTATTTTGATGCATTAAGAAAATAAAAATAAAGTCACTGACCTGAAGATAACTTACCATCTAGTTTGGGAAGGAAAACATGTACATACAAATAAATATAAGGCCATACACTGTATTCCAAGTTCGTAGATTTGTAAAGCTACAGAAATGTAGAGTTTTAAAACTCTACATTTCATACTTATACAAGAGCATAGACTCCTGATTAGTAACTGTTCAGAGATAAATTTTGTGTTCTTGATCTTTTGCGATGAAAATCTCTATGTAGCTTAGCAAAACCGGCTAGTTGAGACCTTATTATTGATATATGAATTCCTTCTTTTTGAAATAAGAATGTGGTTTCTTTGAAATACATTCTTGTTTGTTTGATAGGTGATAAATGCATTTGGCATGATATTCAAAAGGTAAAATATATAAACAGTGAAAAGTAAATTTTAATCTTTTTCCTTCTCTAGTTACCAGTCCCCCACCCCCAGCCAAGACTTCTACCAGTTTCTTGAATGTCTTTCTAGAGAAATATTATACCTTTGCAAACTGTACATACATGCTCTGCCTTTTGACATGAAAGGCAGCATAGTATACATACTTTTTATTTTATTCACTAAATAACATAACTTATAGTTATGATATTTCCATTTTACTCCATGTTAAAGTAGATATACCATAATGCATTTTTTTAATTTTATTATGTTATGTTGGTCACCATACATTACATCATTAGTTTTTGATGTAGTGTTCCATGATTCATTGTTTGTGTATAACACCCAGTGCTCCATGCAGTACGTGCCCTTCTTAATACCCATCACCAGACTAACTCACCCCCCCACCCCCTCCCCACTGAAACCCTCAGTTTGTTTCCCGTAGTCCATAGTCTTATATGTGGAACATAAGGAATAGCATGGAGGACCATAATGCATTTAATCAGTACCCTATTAAAGAACACTTAGTTATTTTCCAATTTTGCAAGTACAAGCAATATTTTAGTGAATATCCGTGTACATACATTATTTCACACATGAAGTGGAATTGCTGGATTAAAGGGAGGTGCATTTTAAATTTTGATAGATACAGTCAATTTCCTTCCAGCAATAAATTTCTTCAATGGCAAATCACTTATGAAAATAGCAAACCCGTGGAGCAAGCTGAACATCTGTTTTCTTATGCAAGAACCAAGTGGTTTAAAGCCTTACATTTTAAGGCTATATCTATAACCAGAGTGATAAGGCCAAAATTATTCAAGAACTATTTCAAATGAAGCATTTGTCTTTAAAATTAGCCATAGTCCATAGAGTACAATTTTTGGGGAACAAATTTTGAGGACAAATTTGGGGGCCTTTGTTTTTAACTAGCATTAAGTTCATAAGCAGGGTAAATTTGGAAATTTTCTGTCAGTGGGATCAACAAATATGGTCTAATAATTTTTCTGAACATTTCCCCCAGTGTTTTATTCTTTTACATCAACAAACAATATTTGACAAATATTTAGTGAATATCTATTATGAGTCAGGTACTGTTGAAAATAGATACTGAGCATGACAGTGAATATTACATGGCCTCTGACTTCTATTAGAAAAGCCTCATACAGAGAGAACATGTTAAAAAAAAAAGGCAGTCAAGTGGTACAGATGTGTTAACAAGGACCAGTGGATATACGAAGAAAAATATCAATTGTATCTGAGGAAGAAGAAAAGACTTCATAGAGGAGATAGCATGTGAATTGAGTTTAACAAGTTGATGTTCAACATGTACACGGAAGATGGGGATGACATGAGGAAGCCGAGACCAGGAGGATGAAAAAATTTGTCATAGTCCATGAAAAAAATTCAGAATAGTCAGAGAGATAGATATAGATACAGACATAAGTAAACACACAAACACATGTATGTGTGTATATACAAAATATATATTATATCCCATATAGGATATATATATAATACACCATATATTATACATCGTATATATTTATACTTATATATAAAACTATGGAAGGGTAAGGGATAAAACCATGGATTACTAGGAAGGGTAAGGGATAAAACCATGGATTGGGGAGGGCAAGGGAAGGACCAGAAAAGGAATGCATCTTGAGATAAGGTTGGAAGAGAAGTCAAACACTAGATCCTGAAAGAGCTCTGTATGATATATTAAGATATTTTGACTTTGTATCTCCTAAGACCAAGCAGTGCACCACTGCGACTGATAATGCTAAATCTGTTACAGTTTCACATTCCATGAACAATTCAGCTCTGGGGTGGCTGAGGGTGCAGGGAAACTCCCATCCAGACAAGTCTCTCTGAACAAGTAATCTCATCCATTTACACAAGGATACATATAATTTTCTTTTTTTTTTTTAATTTTATTATGTTATGTTAGTCACCATACAATACATCATTGGTTTTTGATGTGGTGATCCACGATCCATTGTTTTCATATAACACTCAGTGCTCCATGCAGTACGTGCCTTCCTTAATACCCATCACGGGGCTAACCAATCCCCCCTCCCCCCTCCCCCCTAAAACCCTGTTTGTTTCTCAGAGACCCTAATCGCTCATGGACTCTCTCTCCCTCCAATCCCCCCCCCCCCCCATTTTTCCCTTCCTTCTCCTAATGTCCTCCATGCTATTCCTTGTGTTCCTCAAATAAGTGAAACCATATAATTGACTTTCTCTGCTTGACTTATTTCACTTAGCATAATCTCCTCCAGTCCCATCCATGTTGATGTAAAAGTTGGGTATTCATCCTTTCTGATGGCTGAGTAATATTCCATTGTATATATGGACCACATCTTCTTTATCCATTCATCTGTTGAAAGGCATCTCGGCTCTTTCCACAGTTTGGCTATTGCGGACATTGCTGCTATGAACATTGGGGTGCATATGGCCCTTCTTTTCACTACATCTCTGTCTTTGGGGTAAATACCCAGGAGTACAATTGCTGGGTCATAGGGTAGCTCTATTTTTAAATTTTTGAGGAATCTCCACACTCTTTTCCAAAGTGGCTGTACCAGCTTGCATTCCCACCAACAGTGTAAGAGGGTTCCCCTTTCTCCACAACCTCTCCAACCTTTGTTGTTTCTTTCCCTGTCCATTTTTGCCATTCTAACTGGTGTAAGGTGGTATCTCAATGTGGTTTTGATTTGGATTTCCCTGATGGCTAATGATGATGAACATTTTTTCATGTGTCTGTTAGCCATTTGTATGTCTTCTTCAGAGAAGTGTCTTTTAATATCTTCTGCCCACTTTTTGACCTGATTATTTGTTTTTTGGGTGTTGAGTTTGAGAAGTTCTTTATAGATCTTGGATACCAGCCCTTTATCTGTAGTGTCATTTGCAAATATCTTCTCCCATTCTGTGGGTTGCCTCTTTGTTTTGTTGACTGTTTCCTTTGCTGTGCAGAAGCTTTTTATCTTGATGAAGTCCCAAAAGTTCATTTTTGCTTTTGTTTCACTAGCTTTTGGAGATGTATCTTGAAAGAAGTTGCTGTGGGCGATGTCAAAGAGGTTACTGCCTATGTTCTCCTCTAGGATTTTGATGGATTCCTGTCTCACATTGAGGTCTTTCATCCACTTTGAGTTTATCTTTGTGAATGGTGTTTGTGAACGGTGTTAGAGAAGTGGTCTTTCATCCACTTTGAGTTTATCTTTGTGAATGGTGTTAGAGAATGCTAACTCCCAGATTAGAGGTTCTTTCCATGTGGCTGTCCAATTTTCCCAGCACCATTTATTGAAGAGAATTTTCTATGTGTGCCATGATAAAGAGAAAGGTAGAGACAAATGGGTAGGTAATAGGATACTTAAGCTCCTAAATCACATGCAGTTTGGAAAGATCACTAGGAATTGCATAAAAGATAAAGAAGGTTTAAAGGCCAAGTACTGAGTTGAGAATTGATAATAAAAAGGTACAATTAATTTCTCCCAGGAGGTAAAAGGATGGCACCCACATTTTGGCTTCATTGACCAAGAGAATAATAATGCCTTTTGCTGAGTTTAAGGGCAAAAGATGAGAAAGAGCTTTTGCAAGAAGGATAAGTTGAACATTAGAGTAGTCCTTGAATGTCAAATACCAGAGGGACACATTAGTTACACATGAGATGCCCATAGAAATATCGAATGTTAACATTGGCTATATGTGTACTTAAAATCAAGTATTAGAAACTGTAGATACTGCAATTATCCTGTTCCCATTAGAAACTGCCCTAACTGTGAATAACAACTATGTGGAAAGTGGGTTAAACAAGATTGAGAATTTTTGGCCATGTAGCTTGACCAATCTGGAGTTGGATATTCCAGACTTGATGCTTTAGCTCCAGGGTAAGATCGATGACCCAGACACCCTAAGAGTTTCCAATGCGCTATGTTTTCTGGTGGTTTCCCACCTTAAAGTCACCACAAGATCATAAAATGGCTGCTGTAGTCCTAGCCAAAAAATCCACATTCCACAAAGGAAGAAGGAGAAAAAGGAGAGGACAAAAGTCCAGCTGAGTTTAGTCATTCTGTTAAGATTTCCCAGAGACATTAAACTTGCCTCCAGAATGAAGCTGGACCCCTTGGGGTGACCGAAATCTAGAGAGCCTGGAAAAAGAAGGTATCCCCACAGGAAGTAGCCTTTGTATGTACAGAAAGGCTACTTGCAAAAAATAAAGTTTCACATACACCCCCCTACCCCAACCGGGCTTTCATTTGCATCTGATCAGCTAGTCATGAATTTGTTCTCTTCCTCATAATGGACTGTGCCCAAACACATTTCTAGATGCTGGGAGCATGAAGAAGTGCATCAGTCAAAATAAAATAAGTAAGTATTGAAAATAGTTTCAAGTATATCTGAATCATAAAGTTTGTACTAGTGGTTATCCTTATTTATTAATGCCTTTCTATATGCTCAGCATACCATAAGAAAGGAGAAGCACTGTGATGTAACCAATATATATATTGAGTTTTTTACAAGTACAAATTTTGGTTGAAGGAAGGGAGATAGAAGACCAAGGGCCTGAGCTCTTTTTTGGATCACCACATGTCAACAGTGTTAATCTCCACAGCTATGGTCATGGCCAAATGGTTGTGCTAACTCCCAGATTAGAGGTTCTTTCCAGCTGACAACTAATTTAAGCAGCTTGATATAGCTGGGAGAGATCTTCAAACGCATCAAGACTAGAACTTATGTCAACAAAAGGGGTGTCAATGAGATGAAAAACAAAACTAGAACATTCTACGCTGTCTTGGTGTTGCATGAGGACCTTTTAATTCTAGCAAAAGTTGCAGTCCATTTGTGGTGTTTGCTGGTAAACTTGCCTCGTAAACCAGTGTTGGTTTGTACTCTGGCATTCTCACTGCCAAATGTTAGTACAACAACAACACTGGCTAACTATTGCATTTCCTTCCAGAAAAAACATTTGATAGTCCTTGTCTAATGAATGGCCCATTCAATAAAAATCATTGCGATCGTGACTATTATATAAACAGATCAACTTCTGACATTTCTGCCTTTAAAAACATCATACCCACCAATCACTCTACTCCTTTTAACGGTTTTCCTTTTGTGACTCAGACGTTTCCTTTTCAATTACCATCCTATTTTCCTTTTAAGTTAATACTTAGTGGAAAATGCTATGACAATGTTATGAAAATAATCCCACATAAAACCTTTAAGAATTTTATTTTCCATTAACCTCTATTGTGAGAGTTGTTTTCACGTCTTGTGAAAGGCACATTTAATTGACCAAGAATCACAGTAGTTTAGGAGATGAGGGGATATTTGTGTGCATTCTCTCAGCTTGGAGACAATACGCCACAGATCTCCCCGAGCTGACCACATCTAGTGAGTAGTTGGGTGCTTCACACCTGATGGCTTTCTTTGGTTCCTTAATAACAACGATTGCATTTTTCAAGTGATAAATATTCTTGGCAGCTCAGGTAACTTTCAGATTTTTTTTCTACTTTTGGCAGGACTTGTATCATCTTTTTGGGGTTTATCTGTTCTTTCTGCCTTCTATTTTCTTCCCTGCTTCTGACAGCCAGGAAATATAGAATATGTCTTCTACTTTCATTCTCAAACTTTCAGGCCTTCACAAAAAGTAGAGAAAAATGTCTGAAGTTAATGAAAGGCAATTTTTCCTTCACCCACTGGAGAAATTGAAAATATGACCTTTCGAAAAGACATATACAGAGACAGCTTAAAGTCTGATAAAATCTATGTCAAATTAAGTGATCCCCCATCCCATAATTGCTCTTCAGGTGGTTGAGCTCCATCAGGATTACTCAGGACCCAGACTAGCTTGAGCAATTTACAAATACTCTCTCCCTTTTCCCTGTGAATTACCCCTTAGTTTTGGCCCCATTACTTCTCCCTGTCATTTTCCAGCTTTCACCCATTTGCAGACTAAATTACACATCAGACATGAGGAACCTTGAACACCAATTTCATGCACAGAAAGTTGAAACGAAGAAGCTCAGAGCAATGTCTCCTTTACTTGAAAAGAGCATCTTTATTTCTGTGCCGAGAAGAAAATACGTGCCCTGTTCTGGGTTTATGTCTCACTAATAATTTAATCTGCACTTTGTCTCATTTTTAAATTGTAAAATAGGGATAAATAATCCTTTTAGAGTGGTTTCGAGATTGGAGAAAGGTCCTATTATATTATCAATAAAAGAGGTTATAGTAGGAATAATAATAAGATGAAGCAAATGACTGTCTAGCACTTTCAGCAACGTAAAGGGCTTTCACATGCAGGTTTCATATGGTATATTTTCTAATTTGCCCTCACAACAATCTCAAGAATTAGACAGCTAGTAGATACCACAGATATGGGAAGTTAGAAAAGTCACACACTTCAAAGGAATCAAAACCTTGACTAAAACAAGGACATCTGATTTCACTCCCCAGACTGTCTATGCATTCAAAATAAAATAAAATTTGACTAAATCTGTTTATCTTCATTCATAAAATACTATTGTTCTGATCATTGAAAAATAGACTCTAAAAATGAGAAAAGTCTTATATTCCAGTCTTTCACTCTATCCATAAATCTTTTTCACAACATATCAAATCCTCTGAATTCTTCTTAAACGCCAGTGTCAGGGAGCATCCCCCCTTTTATATGGCAGCCTGTTTCATGGTTTGAGTTATCCTATCTTTCGTGGAACCAATTTTTTTCTACCCCTCATCTTCAAAGCCCCAATACCATTTGCCCTCTCTATGTAGGGCATTCTGCCTGGCATTTGGTTACGTTCTTCAGATGGATCTTTTACCCTAGCCTTCCAGATAACTACTGTGTGATGGCTCTGCATATATTTTAAAATAGGTTTCCTCTCTGTTCTGTCTTCTCTTAGGTAAATTCCCCCAAATCCTGATATGAGACATTTACCTGCTTCCTCTCTAGCTTTGGCATCTGTTTTTTGAACATTTCCTAATTGTCAAAAGAGCATCCAGTTGAAATTCCAGCTCTCTTCTCTAGAAGACATTGGAGGAGTCACTTAGACATTTAAAACCTCCACCACCCTCTCCTGCCCTCCATGAAGGGATGAAAAAACCAAAGCCCAGACGGCTAAGTAATTTGTCTAAGGACACAAAAGTTGTGGCCCAGGACTCCTTGATCATATCCAGTAATATTATTCTATTATCATCATGATACTAATGATTCTCCCTTCTTAGATCTGCAAATATGAAATGCTGAAAAGTCACTGGGATGTTAAAACAGTCACTGAAAGAATGTTCTCAGTTGATTCTGCACTAAATTGGTCATTTGATGTACCTATTTCTTGGGGTTAACCCCTGAAAAATGTCAGGGCTCCTACAGAAGCAATCCTTGCACTTTCACGGAAAATCACCCCCTAGACCATTATAGTCTACATTATAGGTCAAACGATATCATGCATTCTACTTCCAGCAAAAATTACTTGCAAGATTATAGCTGAATCTCTGTTGCTGACCTGAATGATTTAAGGAATATCTTAGATGTCTCCCAGTTACTAAAATTAGCCTACCTGGGGTACTAGAAAAAAGAGTATTATATACTTACAGTGTATTTCTAAGATCTTGGTACAAGGAAGAATTAAATATACAAATATTTATTAACTGGTATATTTGAGGAATAGGTTGTTTTGATTATTCCTCAAGCTTTCCAGCTAACTGAGCATTCATCTCCTTACGTAGTAAAATGGCTGGGGCAATGCAAAGATTTGCCACAGAAAGTCTCCTTTATGTGTATATAATTGCATGGTTTTATTTTATTTTATTTTTTTAAGATTTTATTTATTTGACAGAGAGAGACACAGCGAGAGAGGAACATAAGCAGGGGGAGTGGGAGAGGGAGAAGCCGGCCTCCTGCAGAGCAGGGAGCCCGAAGTGGGGCTCGATCCCAGGACCCCAGGATAATGACCCAAGCCGAAGGCAGACACTTAACGACAGAGCCACCCAGGCACCCCTGCATGGTTTTATTTTTAAACAATGTGTTTTAAAACAGGTGGTTACCAGAGGGGAGGAGAGTGGGTGGTCGGGTGAAATAGGTGAAGGGGATTAAGAGTACACTTGTCTTGATGAAAACCGAGGAATATATGGAATTGTTGGATCACGATATTGTACACCTGAAACTAATATAACACTGTCTATTAACTACACTGGAATTACAATTAAAAAAATAAATATGGTAATTCTACAGACTAAAATCTGACAGCAAGATAACCAATAACAATATTAATACATTTTAAAAGTTTAAGTAGGCACACAGGAAAAATAAATCCTCTAAATTTTACATAAGTAGAAAGCTTAAAGAATGAATAGTAATAATATCAAAATTTAAAAATCAGAAAAATAAGAGGTCTGAGGTGTTTCTGAGAAATACCAGAGGCTTAAAAAGTATTTGTGATGGTCATAATTAAAATGCTATAGACTGTCCATCCATCCCTGCTTTATCATCTTAGAGGCTATGATTAATATGCTTACATAATTAAAGCTAACTTCTAAAAATCTTTATTCCTTATGGATTAAGATCACTGAAGTCTCTAAAAACGGATTTCTGCTTCTTTTTTATTGTAACAATAATACATATTCAACTTGGAAAACTGGGGGAAGCATATCCACAAAAATTAAAATTATTAACTCTGTTACTCAAATGAGATCAGTGAGAATTCTGCCATTTATCCATTTAGCCTTTATATATGCCTAGATGTAAATATGAAATACTCGGGTCACATGATATATGACATATATATAGTGTAACTTTTTTTCACTTATGAAAATACCATAGGGTGCCTGGGTGGCTCAGTTGGTTAGGCAACTGCCTTCGGCTCGGGTCATGATCCTGGAGTCCCTGGATCGAGTCCCGCATCGGGCTCCCTGCTCGGCGGGGAGTCTGCTTCTCCCTCTGACCCTAACCCCTCTCATGTGCTCTCTCTCTCAAATAAATAAATAAAATCTTTAAAAAAAATAAAAATAAAAATAAAAATAAAAAAAAGAAAATACCATAAAGACTTCTCCCTACTTTTTAGTATTCTTCAAAAATGACTTTACTAAAAATACTGTTGAGACATTATTATGGATATATCAAAATGTGTTTTGATATTTTGATATATCCATATCAATGATGCATTGTCTCCATTTATTGTAATTCAATTTCTTTCTGGTAAACAATATTGTGTATATATGTAATGTATGTTTTATATACATATATACGCATACATATGGGAGCATAAGGATAGAGCTATCTTAAAGTTTCTTGGTGCATATTACTAAAACACCTTACAGAATTTAATGATTTATACTTCCACCAGACAAATATGGAATACCTGTATTTTTTTAACTTGTTGTTTTAACTTGCACCTATCATTATTATTATTAAGACTACTGTGGTAAACAGGAGAATAGTCCCCCAAAGATGTCTTTGTCCACATCTCCAAAACCTGTGAATACGTTCCCTTACATGGCCAGAGGGACTCTGCAGATGTGATTAAGACGTGAGATGGGGAGATCATCCTGGATTATCCTAGTGGGCCCAGTGCGGTCACAAGAATCCTTATAAGGGGGAAACGCAAGGAATCAGAGAAGGCAGTGTGACAGCAGAGGCAGAGAAGAAGTGGTGACCAAAGCAGAGGACAGACAGGGAGAGATAAAGACGCGGCACTGTTGGCCTTGAAGATGGAGGGAGGAGCCACAAGCCAAAAAAACGCAGGTAGTCTTTGAAAAGCTCAAAAGGCCAGGAAATAGATTGAAATAGATTCTTCCCTAGAATTCTTAGGATACAGGAACACAGCCCTTCTGATCTCCGAACTGTGAGATAATACGTTTGTGTTGTAAATTAGTGGTAATTTGTTCCAACAGCAATAGAAACTAACACAGCTGCTGTCATTGATTGTGGTTATTGTTAATAACCACATTATTTCCCAGGTCATCTTTTAGACTATAAATACATTGCAGGTCATCTTTTAGACTATAAATACATTGTCTTTTTTACTTTTACTTTCATGAACATAAAAATGCTTGACAGTACCCAGAGACCATCTGTTGATACCCACGTTAATAAAATCATAGGTCTTAATGGAAGAAGTAGGTTTCATTTACATCCTTGAAGACATGTAGACTCAAAGACCATTAGCTCTCCAAGGGAGTTTAGAGACCATGCAGTCCCACAAAAACTAAGTTTTTTTACTCAGGAGGAATACTTCAAATTTTTGAAGAAGCAATGAACATTTAGGTGACAGTTTCATTTCACTTAACTTCAATTCAAATTCATAGTGAGAATCACAGTCACCTGCTATGTAGACATGGAAACAGAAAGAGATCATCAAAGAACCTCCCAACAACACGACAAGTAGGAAAACCAGTCAGGACCTAGGAAAAAGTCATACCAAATAACTGATTGGGGAAGGCAACAACAAGTTCTTGCTAGGCTTTCCTCATGAAACGAAAGGACATAGGGATTGCAGCTCCTACAGGGTCCAGTCCCTATTTTACAGATACTGTGTGTTGTAACCAGACGCTGCTTTGGAATCAATCAGTAGCCTGCAATGCCCTGCACCAGCTTCTTTTAGGACCTTATCAAAATGGGAATGATACCCTACTTTGAACAGGCCCAATTTAATTGGCTTTTTTAAATAAACAATGAGACGGAAGCTTCTGGACACCAAAGAATAGAATTCTGTTAAAATGACTGTCAACCTATACCCTTCAATACTTACTCTTATTCAAAATAACATTCCACCCTTGGACAGTGAGTCTTCTGTTCTCAAATTTTTGAGCAGATACCAAGTAATCATGTTAGTCCAGGTTTTCTGAGAAGCAAACATCAAGATAGGAGCAAATGTGCAAGGATTATAATATGGGAAATGCCCATGTGAATGGAATAAAGAAGTTGGAGAAGCCTAGGAAAGATTGAGATGAAAGTCTGACTTCAAACGAAGGAGAGAGCCCATTTTCTCTAGCCAGCCAGAGATGCCACCCTCTGGAAATAGGAATACTTGGGTTCTAACTATCAACCCCGCGCCACTATTTAAAAGTTATGCAAATGTGGACAAGTGAAAATTCTCCAAGACTTAGTTTCTTTGGCAGCTGAACAGGGATACTAATAGTGTTCCCCTGCTAAGGCTGTGCTAGTAAATGAAATAATACGTATAATTCTACTCAGTGATTGGCATTAAACTTTCAATAAATCTGGTTATTACAGGGGTGCCTGGGTGGCTCAGTTGGTTAAGCATCTGCCTTCGGCTCAGGTCATGATCCCAGGGTCCTGGGTCAGGCCCCATGTTGGGCTCTCTGCTCAGAGGGGAGCTTGCTTCTCCCTCTCCATTTGCCCTCCCCCCCACCCTGCTCATTCTCTCTCTCTCTCTGTCAAATAAAAAAATAAAATCTTTTGTAAAAATATGGCTATTACAAATATAACTTGATTAGCTCACTTCTCTTCTAGATAAAAGGAAAATGGCTTAAAACAACATTTCTCTTTTAAGATGCAGCATAGGATAGTGAACAGTGCTATGAAGATATTCAGAAAGTGTGGGCTGTGCCATCCTACAGACCAGAGTTTGAATCATGTTTCTGCCCCCTGAAGCTTACTGACATATTGTAAATTAATTAAAATTCCTGAGACTTTCCTCATCTATAAAATAAGGGCAATAATAATATCTATAGCATATAGATATAGTTGTTTCAAGGATTAAATGAGGTAATAAATGTATTCAAAATGCCTACCCGGTGCCTAGCACATATTAAGAACACAGTAAGTTTTAGTTATAATCAACCATTGTTCTCTGTTACATATGATAATTTCATGGCTGATGAGTTAAGTAGAGTCATCAATTCCTAAAGCTAATAACTGCGAATTATTGTCCTCAATGTTTTCATCATCTTTTTAAAAAACTTTTTTTATAAAATATAAAATCTCTTTTCATGTTATTTTTCATCATTCACATACTCAGTGGTCACACTTGTCATCCTTGCCAGAGGATATGCCCATTTCAGAGGATGTGGCCTCAATGTGCCCATTTCAGCAGCTTTGTTTCTTTCTTCTTAGATTTTGCTTCTAAGCTGCTTAAGTGCTTGGTAGCCAGAGATGCAAATTTAACTCAAGTGTGTATAAAATAAGAATAAATATATTATGAATGAGAGGCTGAGAGATTTTCCTTGTGCAGAGTGTTGAGCTTGATTACCGAGACGTCTTCCAAATGCATTTTAATCTCCAAAGGCCACCTTCCCTTGCCTCTTGACTCTGCAATATTTCCCCATAAGAACTGAGTCTCAAGCAGGTTGGCAGTTGCTAACTACAGTCCTGTGCACATAAAAAAATGCCAATAATGGTTGCTAATTGAGTGAAATGGAAATAAGCTGAAACTTAGTAACATTATGGCCAGTCTTCTTTCAGTGTAAAGGTGTTATAGACTAAATGGTCTATAAATGTTCACATTATTTCTATCAATCGTGTCTCTTATCTGGTCATTCATCCTTAGGAACTTTGATTTTCCATCTTTTACACCAATGAAAAAATGAAAACTTTGCTAGTCCTGTGGCAATCCTCTGTGAGGATCCATTCCTGTGTCTGATTAGACAAGTATTGGTATATGAGCCCGCCTTTAGTCATGGCAAACATCCAATATCCCTCTGCTTATTTGGTTTTAAAAAGGTTTGTGAAGTGTACATCTGGGTATTCTCAGCACTTCATTTTCCTTCTTTTCCAAGTGGCATTTAATACTAAACAAAAGCTGATCAGAGGTTGAGAATTATCCTTGGCCCATTGTGTTTCCATGGTTACAGGTCTGTGTTGTTCATCTTCTGAATTCAGCCTCAATGACTTACATTACCTTTGTGACCCATGCTTATTAAATCTTGATTACTATGTTCCATCTGTGTTGGCCTCTTACTTATATACCACAATAGCTTCTAAAGGAGGCAGTCTTCCTACATTGTGATTGAAGCATCTGAACACAAACATCACTTTTTTCAGTATTTCTCACTTCTCATGACAAAGTCCACACTAAAATAACTGGCCCCTTTTCAAGTTACGCTTTGAGGAAAGTAACATCTTTTTAACCTCTTTTAACAATGTTATTCCTTCACAATTCTCTCCAATGTATGATTAATCATCCACTTTTCTACCTTCCCATCTAGAAAAACTATTATTTGTTTGTTTGTTTGTTTGTTTGTTTTATGGCCAGGTTAAGGAACAGATTAATGTAATCTAGAAAACAATGAAGCAGTGCTACTCAATTAATAGAACATTATAACACTAATTAATAGAATCTATTTTGAAAATGAAAATGTAATTCAATTCATTCAGGAGTGCCTGCTGCCCTTTGTAAGTAAATTTTAGAAATCTTAGATGAGACTATATGCAGAATAGAGAAAACTGAATTATCAAAGGAAGGTAATTAATAAGCAGTCTATGTCAGAATTAGGCATAGCTGTATGTACCAAGAGTAATAAAAATAATAATGATGTCTTTAGTAAAATAGAAGTTTATTTCTCTCATAAAAGGATTCTAAAAGTAGGTAGTCCCTGGAAGGAGTAGCAGCTCCATGGTCATGGGGACCCAGGCTTCTTGCACCTTATTGCCTCAGGATCTTTAGCAGGCTGATTCACAGTCCAGTATGGTCACTAGAGCTCTACTGTCATATCTACATTCCAGGAAACAAGATCGAGAAAGGGGAGGACTCTCTGAAACTCCACCCATCATATGTGCTTATATCTCTTTGGCCAAAGCTTAGTTATATGGTTGCCTGTAATGCAAAGGAGTCTGGGAAATGTAGTCTCCTAAATGGGCTACAAGGTGACCAGCTAAAAATCAAGATTCTGTTACTACAGAAGAGGAAAATGGATATTGTGAACAACTAGTAGTCTCTATCACAAATTCCAAAAAATATAACATAAAGATTATAAAGGATGCCATGAATAATATGCACTACAGACAAAATCATATTTAAATAACTGCTGTAGCACTGGAAAGAAAACTGTTTAAAATATTTCTTCATTTTAAGGACTATTTGACAAATTAAATTTTAATCTCTTCCCCCCTTCTCATCTCACAGTATCATCTTTATCTTCTATATGCAATTTAATAATAAAGATAATTGACATTTATTGACCAAACTAAGTGCTAGGCAATGAGCTACATTTTAAAACCCTCATGCCAGACTTTTGAGGTGTTTATAATTTATTCCCATTTTATAGAAAACAAATCTGAGGAAGTAAGTAATTTGACCAAAGTCTTGGAACTATTAAGTGGTGAAGCCAAGACTCTAACTCACTCAAGTTGACCAGGGAATTCTGTTCTCCCTATACTATAGCACTACTCACTTACTGTAATTATCATTTGTCTCTTATGCTACTTCTACATACAATTCGTATCTCCCTTACTTTCTGCTTTTTTTATCCAGTTACCGTTTTCTACTCATTTTCTATACTAGCACTAGATAAATAACCTAGCTTTTCTACTAAGAAGCAATTTAGGGTTAGTTAGTGTGTTCACTGTCCTATATTGCCTAATAGAGTCCTTTGCATAAAGTAGGTGCTCATTAAATAATTAGGGGCAACATATAAGATGGCTAGAAGAAGGTAATGGGTAATATACTGGTGAGTGGTTTCAGGTGAATGATGGAGGAAGAAATAGACTATAATGCATGAGCTGGATGCCTGGGTGTTGCAGTCAGTTAAGTGCCTGACTCTTGATTCTGGCTCAGGTGGTGATCTCAGGGTCATGACATGGAGCCCTGCATGGGACTCCACGCTCAGTGCAGAGTCTGTTTACAGTTTCTCTCTCCCTTTCCTTCTGCCCCTCTCCCCTGCACTCTCTCTCTCTCTCTCTCTCTCTCTCTAAAATAAATAAATAAATCTCTTTAAAAAATAAAGTGTGGTCAGAAAAAGAAAGCAGAAATGCCAGGTGAGTCTATACCATTCAGTTTTGCATTAAAAGATTGGAGATTAAATAAAGGTTACAAGGCTTAGCAGGATTTTGTCCAATTTGTTCTGATTGTTTGGTTTTTGTTTGTTTTGATTTTAACATCTGGGAATGTTGAGAATGTCTGAGGTATAAAAAGTCTGAGGAACTAAGGAGAAAGATAATATTTGTGAAGGAGAGGACAAAATGTAAAAGTAACCCCAGAGGAAGTGGGATGAGATAAGGCGGTAAATGAAGAGCAGAGCCTCAGCAAAGAGAGTGAAGTCCATTTTCCTGAACTGTATGGAAAGACGGAGGCACAGGAACAATTAGCCTCCTTTACAACAACCTGAGGTCAGGCACTATTGCTAGTGGAGGAATTGAGGAGAGGAGAGGAGATAGAGATGGAAAGGAATAAAAGAGGAAAAATGTTGGTGTCCAGCCAAGAAGGGACCTATGGACCAGACGTGGAAGGTTAGGCACAGAAAAGTCATCAACGAACATCGTTACAGATGGGCAAGTGAGGATGGCAGCAAGAGCCGTACTGGAGGAGCTAGTGAAGACGTCATAAGGGGAAAGGGAAGCTACTGACATGAAAAGCAGCCAGTGAAATGGATGAAGATCAAGGAGGCTCAAAATAGGGTCAGGGTATCTGGAGGAGAGGACTGAGGTACGTGAGGGAGATGAGAGGTGAGTAAACTCTTCCTCTGATAAACATTCTCTAGTCAGGTCATTGTATTAGAAGGTCATTTGAAAAAATGTGCTACTTTAGCATATGACAAAACAGGAAAAAAGAAGAACATTCTGTACAGATCTAATTTATGGGGTATTCAAAACAACAGCATATTATTTATTATCATATTTCATAATCACGGAGTCATTATACTGAACTGACATTTCTCTCAAGTACTCCTTTTATTTTCCTCACCACCACTACGTTTAGCTTCCGTGATACTCTTTACAAATTTATCTCTTTGGTTAAATGAAATCTGGAACTGTTCCTTCATGAAATAATGAATAAATCAGAATGTACTCCAGATACAAGGCCACCTCGCCACCAGGGGTAACTTTCAGCTGTGGTAATGCAAATGAGAGATTTCTCCATGAAGAAATCTCTATGGTTTCTATACCATTACAGCATTCGTGTTTAATTATTTACCCAACATGGCATGGATTTCCAATCATTTATCCACCTTTCTTCATCTGGTCCCCTTTCTGGTAATGAGTAAAGCTTTTCAAGAAGTTAGGAATAGCCTTAGAAAAGCTTACAATGGCATTAGCAAATTTCAACATATCATCCAAGAAAATATTCTTTGGGCTCTTACTATGATCCCAACACCGTGTGGGCACTGGGGACACAGTAGGGCACAAAACAAAGTTCCTGCCATCATGCACCTTAATTTCTGATGAAGCAAGCGGACACTAAACAAATAATTTAGTTTGTGGTATATCAGTTGAGAATAAGTGCCATGAGGGGAAAAAAAAAAAAGGAAAAGATAGGATAGATCAGGTAGTATTAGAGAGAGGAGTAGGGTAGGGAGGGAGAAAATGCAATCTTAAATAAGTGTTGATAGAAGCCTTCCTTGTGAAAGTGGTATTTGAGAAAAGATCAGAAGGAATTGAGACAGTAAATTAGGTATCTGTGAGAAGTAGTTAAGTGGGACAGGGAATAACAGATCCAAAGACCCTAAGAGACCCCGAAGCTGGAGTCAGGATGGTCAGAGAAATGATGCGGTTGGGGAGAGGAAGATCTTGTTGAGTATTATAATATGGGAAGACATTAGAGGATTTTGTGCAGAGCAGTAACTGATTTGGCTCACATTTTAAAAGGATCACTCTGGACACTGTGTTGAGAATAAACAGTAGATGGCAAGAGTAGAGTCACACAGATGGTAGAAAAGCAATTGCAATACCGAAGTGAGAGAGGATGGGAGCTTGCTCCAGAAGAGCATTAGCAGAAATAGTAAAAAGTGATAGGCTTCTGGGTAAATTCTGGATATCCATATTTGCTAGTGGATGGGATATGGGATATGAAAGAAAGAAGGAGTCAGCAGTGACTCCATTATTTTCATCATGAGCAAGTGGAAAGTTGGAGATGCCATTTGGGGCAATGGAGATGACTATAGGAAAGGCAAGTATGTTGCTTTTCTACTGACCCTGAGGGGGACAGAGGCAATGGATATAAGGCTAATTGTTCCTCTTGCAGTGAGGTTCGGTTAATGGTGACATCTGGTAACATTTTCATAACAATAGAGAAATGGGTAATAACCAAATATTGGAGTTGGCTCTCAAATTTTTTTTTTTTAAAGATTTTATTTATTTATTTGAGAGAGGATGAGAGGAGAGAGAGAGAGCACATGAGAGGGGGGAGGATCAGAGGGAGAAGCAGACTCCCTGCTGAGCAGGGAGCCCGATGCGGGACTCGATCCCGGGACCCCAGGATCATGACCTGAGCCGAAGGCAGTCGCTTAACCAACTGAGCCACCCAGGCGCCCGGCTCTCAAATTTTCTTGAAGCAGGAATGAAGTGCAGCAGGTCTTTGAGTAGAATTCAGGGGTGTTTATCTGTTTTTTCCCTCCAGCCGCAGCATCACAAGTAAGGATCTGCACCTTATCAGTCCCATCCACCATCACCCCCCATTCAGGGTTGTTCCATCAGTAGCAGGGGCTCACATCTAATTTGTTTATTGATTCCAAAGAAAAATCTAATACTTATGGATAATGTTCCTTATTGGATCAACTGAATTCTCTTAGTTAATTAAGCAAAGTTAAGTGATTCTGAAATAAAACATTTGCTGCTGTATAAAAGTTGTATCTACTTTTCTTTATCCCAAATATAATATAACCTAAATATCTTTAACTTTTTCTTATTTCCTATTTCCTCTCTTTACAAGGCAAGACAATCTTTTAAAATATTCTACAAACAAAAAACAAAAATAACTTCCCAATTTAGAAACATTTGGCCCTTATGTTCACACTCTCTATTCTGTTCCCTTTCTTCTCATCTTTACTCCAGTTGTGGAATATTATAAGGGAGGATACTATGGGTCAAGCAAGAGCCTGAAACCCTGATCTGGATTTTGATTCCTTAGCTACCCTGTGTCTGCTACCATAAGAATAAAGGTCTTCATAAACTACTAAATGACCAGTTAGTTAACTAAGTCATGCATTTTTATTCCTTATTATCCAGGAGGAAACTTTTTGTGTTTATCTAGTTGCAAAGGAAAAAAATAAGCTGATGAATCATATCCAAAACAGATTACATTGTGAAAAACTGGGAAGGGATATTGAAACTGGCATGCTGTATGTTTTCATGTTTCTATATTACATAGATATGCTAATATTTGAATTCATTTGAGTCTTTTTGTATCCCATATCTCTCTCCAGAAGGCGATTAAAGGAAGATATAGGAGACTAAGTTGCAAATACACATATATATGAAAATGAGAGAGAATACAAATAAGTGAAAATGTATGCAAAGCCCCTGATAGTCCAAATATATTAGTAACTGGATGTACTCTCCACAGACTTATGTTCTACTAGCCTTGTTTTCTCTTTTTTAATAGAAATATTATAGTATTTATCTACTGTTATTTACTTAAGTTCACTAATCTTTTCATCTGCAGAGGTCAATCTGCTCTTTTTCCAGCTTTATTGAGATATTATTTACATGGAACATATGTAAGTTTAAAGTATACAATGTAATGAGTTGATACACATATATAGTGAAATGATTACTACAATAAAATTAGTTAACACCATAGCCCCTCACACAATTATCTTTGTGTGTGTGGTGATAATATTTATTTATTTATTTATTTAAAGATTTTTATTTATTCATTTATTTATTGAGAGAGAGAGTACCTGTGCCCATGTGCACGCAAGAGGGAGAGGGAGAGAGAGAATCTCAAGCAGACTCTGGGCTGAGCACAGAGCCCTACGGGGGTGGCTGAATCCCATGACCCTGAGATCATGACCTGAGCCGAAATCAAGAGTCAAATGCTTAACCGACTGAGCCACCCAGGCACCCCTGTGGTGATAACATTTAAAATCTATTCTCTTAACAACTTTCAGGTATATAATACACTATTGTTAATTATAGTCACCATGATGTATATTAGATCCACAGAACTTATTCATCTTATAACTGGAAGTTTACACCCTTTGAGCAACATCTCCTTATTTTCCCCAGCCCCTGGCAACTACCATCTTATTCTCTATTTTTATGAATTCAGCTTTTTAAAATTCCACATATAAGTGAAAATATATAGTATTTGTCTTTCTGTGTGTGGCTTATTTTACTTTTCATTATGTCTTCCAGGTCTCCATCCATGACATTGATATATATATATATATATATATATATATATATATATATATATATATACATATATATATATATC